>NC_143250.1:53932045-54235075 GCF_984573655.1 Nuphar pumila | reverse complement strand
AACGTGCTTTGTATGGTTTAAAACAAGCACCTCGTGCTTGGTACGAAAGACTTAAAACCTTTTTATTAAAAACTGGTTTTTCTGTTGGCAAAGCAGATTCTACACTATTTGTCAAAGTAGTGGATAATCATACCCTAATTGTTCAAATCTATGTCGACGACATCATCTTTGGATCTTCTAACAGCACTCTCTGTGAAGATTTTTCTAAGTCCATGCAGAAGGAATTCGAAATGAGTATGATGGGAGAACTCACCTACTTTCTTGGACTGCATATTAAGCAAACCAAGGATGGAGTTTTCATCAACCAATCTAAGTATGCTCATGAACTTCTGAAGAGGTTCAACATGAACTCAACTGCTTCAAAATCCACTCCTATGAGCACTACTACTGTGTTGGACAAAGATGAAGATGGTAAGACTGTTGATACAAAGGTATACCGAGGTATGATAGGATCACTTCTTTATTTAACTGCTAGCCGTCCAGATATAATGTTTAGTGTTTGCTTGTGTGCTAGATTCCAGTCAAACCCAAAAGAATCACATCTTAAAGCTGTAAAAAGAATAATGAGATATTTAAAAGACACAGTTGATTTTGGATTATTCTATTCAAAATCCTCTACATTTGATCTAATCTCATACAGTGATGCTGACTTTGCTGGAAGTAAATCTGACAGAAAAAGCACAAGTGGAACATGTCACATGCTAGGGCACTCACTGGTATCATGGTTCAGTAAGAAACAGAATTGTGTATCATTATCAACTACTGAAGCCGAATACATTGTTGCTAGCCTAGCTTGTACTCAAGTTATCTGGATGAAACAAACATTAAAAGATTTTGGTTTAAATTTTGAAAATACAACTATTTTTTGTGATAATACGAGTGCTATAAACCTATCTAAGAATCCTATTTTACACTCACGAACTAAGCACATTCAAATAAGACACCACTTTTTAAGAGAACAAGTCTTAAACAACATAATTAAACTAGAATTCATACCCACTAATCAACAGTTAGCAGACATATTCACTAAACCATTAAGACATGAAGACTTCACACGAATTAGAAGAGAACTAGGAATATGTAAACTAAGTGACTTATAAATTAATCACACTTAATATAATACTTCTTATAAGTTTTGTTAAAATCTTATTTTAAAAGTCTTTTTCTTCTTATCGATTTTTGTTAGTCAAACTAGGTTTCCATATTCACGTATACTCTAAACTCTTATAAGACACATTCTTTATGTCTTTCAATTTGTCATCTTTCAAGTACACATCCATAATGACTCCTTGTCCTATCTCCTTTCACTCATATCCATAAGAACTAATTATATTAAAAGCTATCATGACATTGTTCACATCACTCATCTCATATCTCCTTTATTTGTTGTCCTTTTGTGAAAACTTCTCTTACGATAAGTTGATTCACCTTCAACATGATAACATATTATTTTATGAGAAATCTTACTTTTCAATTTTTAGTCAAAATCGAATGATGTTTTTTTTTTTTGGTTCTTTTTACCTTCTTCTTCTAAAGATCTAGTTGCTATGTTTTTACGTATAAATGTTACTATATCATTTGTTATATCATATAGTATGTACACTCTATTTTTATCATGTCTTCCTTTCCTCTTATCAACACTTCACTAAGACATTAATGCCCTTCATGAAAAATTCAAATGATTATCCTCTCGTACCACCTTTTAAGTTATTATATTTCACATAAATTTTTACTATATCATCTATTATATCATAGCCTAAGAACAATCTATTATCATCTCTTCATGGTTTACATCTTTTACGAAAAAGTACTGTAAAATTCTCTTTTCAAAAACTTGTACGTTTTGTATCACCATTTTATCTCTCTCTCTACATTATACGAAGTTCCTTTTCATCCGTGACCATGACTCTCTCATATATTTTATATCTCTCTCCAATCGAGATTCATTAAAACCTTGTCCTTCACTCCACTTTATGTCATACAATTTCTATCCAACTTCAAGTGATTGGTGTCCTTTATGACCACTCTCATTTCTTTTACATATCCGTATCACCCTCCTTTATATCTATTCACACTCCTTTCACGTATATCAAAATATACACTTCTTAAATAAGAAATTATTGCATTTCCTCATACTCTCATGTTTGTCCTATTCCAAACTCCCTCCTCACGATTTTGGAAAGCTTTCACCTAAAGTAAATTCTTGAAAAAGTTGTTTGTTCTTATTAGGCCATTATTCACTCTCTATTCTTCATGATCTTCACGAAAAACTTTAAAAACTCTTGAATCATTCTTTCTCTTACGTTTAATATGACACTCCATACTCAATTCATGACTCTTCTCACCATCCAACAGGATTGCCCATAGTAAATTTGTTACATATATATAGAAAAATTATTTCGAAACTATGTCCTTCTTAATATCTATGCTAATATAATACACTTTCTTCCAAAATTGATTTGATTTGTCATTCACAAGTCTCTTATTTTACAACTCACGCATTTCCTCATTTCATATCAACAATTATTTTCTTCCTTCTATTTAATCAATTGGTTCATCTCTTACCATTCCATTCGATCTTTTCTATCCTTATACAAATTTTCTCTCGATTCTAGCTCCTTTCTCTCCTAGTCCTTTATTTTCAAGACACTCGAAAATGGCTTCCTCTTCTACCAATGTGATCACCTCCGCCGATCTAAGGTATCCTGATTTGTTTCACACCTACACCTCACTCTGCTCTCGCCCCATTCATGAAGGAAAATTGATCAACTTTGACGACTTCATATTCTTCGACTTAGACACCTATCTCCCCGAACTCAAACCTCTCATAGGATCTTCATCCCCAGCCGCCTATTATCCTGAACTAGTTCGACTGTTTTATACCAACTTCTCTTCTGATCATGAACAAACCTCAATCACCAGCAAAGTCCGAGGACAGCTGATGATTTTCAATGCTTCCGACCTAGGTAGAATTCTAAATCTACCTTCCACCGGTACCGACCTTAACGCCATAGTACCAATCGACCGATCGGTACTTCGAAAAATACTTCTTTGCACCAACTGCTACCAACTTCCGTGGCACATGAGGAATCTCCAACCTCAAGCTCAGCTACTTGCCCAGATTCTTCTCCACAACCTCTATCCCAAGCATCCCCGCCAGGGATTAGTTCCTCGAAAAATCTCTCGTCTTATCTACGCAATCCTTTCTTCTCTTTCGATAAATTGGTCATCCATTATTTTCGACCTTTTTATTCGTTATCAGAAATTTGAGCCTCTTCTTTTTGGGTGTTTTATAACTCCCATTCTCAAATACTTCCAAGTACCACTTCACAACGAAGTCATCCTCTGACCCTCTCAAGTCCTCGATGCTACCACCTTCAATCTAAGGTCCCTGCACATGCCCGACTCTGATGAAGCAGATCCACTGTCCTCCTTCAATTACTTTTCTGCTATGATGGATATCGAGCAAACTCAAGATCGAATCCTTCGTAATCAAGCCCTGTTGCAGCAGACTCGCAAGCGGAATCATGCCAACCGGACAACTTCACCTTCTCCACCTTCGAGCTAGACGCATTTTTTTTAGTCTGTAATAACTTTTAAATTATTTTTTTTGGTCTGTAATAACTTTTTTACTCTGATCCCTCCTTTTTGTCCATGACAAAGGGGGAGAAAACCTGTCTCCATTATTGGAGAAACATTATTTCACATTTTTATCATATTATTATTTCTATGCATAATGTCTTTTGGACAGGGGGAGCATATTTTGTCATCATCAAAAAGGGGGAGAATGTTGAGAAATTCGATTTTGATGTCACATAATATGATACACTGTCTTATTTGATTTTGTATGATATGATAACATGTTCTCTTGAAATAATGTTATATTATGACTGAATATGTTTTGCCTTAAATCTAACGAGTATTTGATGCAAGGATATCTCACCCAATAAGGATGGAGACTTCCTGTTCAAGTACAACTATGGTGCAATCATACTCCTTGAAGAAAAAGCTTGATGAGCCATGCTTTCCTAAAGTTCAAATGAAGATATCGGCTACCTCAAGATGAAGATTTTTTCTTCTTTAGAGTCATATGTAACAGAACCTTCAGGATCTTGCATTTTGCATATTACATACTCATTCATACATTCTATATCATAAAAGTATACGATAGTTTTAAAAAGCTTTTTTTTTGAAAACCAGTAAGTGTACCTTCTTACAACCTTTTATGAAAAAGAGATTTTGTCATATAATCATTGTACCTTACACTATATACAAGACAATATAAAAAAAAAAAAAAGAATGTAGGAAAAAGACAAAAACATAACATCGACTACATGGAGAAAACAAATAAAATATGTTTTTTTTTAAAAGACTTTAGTTATCTTCTTTAATGAAATATTTTAATAAGAAGAAGACAAAAACATAAGATCGACTACATAAGAAAAACAAATAAAATATGTTTTTGAAAAGACCTTAGTTATCTTCTCTAATGAAATGTTTCTTAAATACAAAAAGAAGACAAAAACATAAATCGGCTACACATAAGAAAAACAAATAAAATATGGTTTTAAAAGAACTATAGTTACTTTTTCTCATAACCATAGAATGTCGACTTACTTGAAGTCATCATTCTCTCTACAAAGCATTAAATGCCTTCTGTAACAAATCCTTTCTAAATATCCTTCCCAAAGAATGTCGACCTTCTTTTTGGTCCTCATTCTCTCTGGAGACTTTGAAATACACTACATAAAGAATACACTTGACATGACTATGTACAAATAAATATCTCAAAGCACTCATAGTACTTACACTCATTTAAAGTAAAGAAGTACTAATGTACCTCAAATCATTAATTAGAATAAAGACAAAACTACAACCCAACGTTCAAATGTACTATTGTAAGAAATAGACTTTTTACATAAAATATGTATTACCTAAAACACTACAACGACTAGTGTACCCTCTATCTTACTCTTCTGGAAAAAGGCATTCTCGATCTTCTCTAAAAGATATTTTTGAAAAGACATAACATTTCATATTTCAAAAAGTTACAATTCCAAAATGTAACGACTACTTTTTATAAGCTATATAAACACACACACATAAACTATTCAAACAAGAGGAATGAAATAGACGTGTGAGCTTACAAAGAGAAAAATATTCTATTCGTGATTTGAAAAGAGAGCCTTGAAAAAGAAAGAGAAAAAGAAAAAGAAAGAAAAGAAAAAAAGTCAAGTCCAGCTCTTTGACAAAGAGTATCCTCTGAGTGACAAACAGAACATTCTTAGAATCCTTCATTCGTGCATTCATATTATTCTGAAGGTTCTATAGGAAGTATTGTAACTCTGTTATTCACTGTATTCCTTCTTTGTTTAAAGAAGTAGACCTCTGTGAAAGAGGGTGTTGCCCTTCTCTGTTGAGAGAAGAAGACCTCTTGGGAAGAGGGTGTGCCCCTTCTCTGTTGAGAGAAGAAGACCTCTTGGGAAGAGGGTGTTGTACTATTTATCCGGTAACTCGGATGTTATAGTGGAATCTCAAGTGGTTTGCTTGGGGACTGGATGTAGGTCTGGATATTGACCGAACCAGTATAACTTCTGTGTTTTATGTGTTGTGCCTTATTGCTTAATTATTTTATTTTATCGATCATTATCATATTCCACTATTCACCCCCCCTCTAGTGGAATTTCAGGCGCAGGATGGATAGGGTGACACATGGCAGATAAAATGGGATGACATGTGGCGGCTTCTTAAGGTAGCCCCACACTGACACTTGGCATGGAAATGGGAGGAGAGAGAAATGACAAGTGGCACCAATCCAAGGGATAAGGCTCCTATATTTTTGGGTTTTTTCAAAATTCAAATTTTTCAAAAGAAAAGCTTGTGTGACACCACCTCAGTGTGGGTCCCACATTGCTTCTTTATTGAAATAAGGATAAAACCACAACTTCTTTTTGAAATTTTCATAAAATCTGGACTAATGGGCAAAACAGGAATTTTGGAAAGAGTTGGCCCTTGTAGGGCGATTTTGTAAAAGGAAGATATTTGAAATTTGTCAAAAGGGCAAAATCTGAGGTGAAGTGACTGAAATCCACATTAAGAACTATCCAGATCGTTTTCCTGAGAAAAAATATTTTGACATTCAGAGTCCTGGGGGTAAAATGAGAAGAATTGATAATTTTGAAGACCCAGGGTTTTGAAATCAATTTTGAGAAGAGTTGAAATTCTAATCTGGATTGAAAATTTTAAAATCAAGAGTTCTGGACCTCGAAATGACATGCTGTGCAGTGATTTGAAATGCTCATGCAATGATATGCAATGTCATGTCTTATGCAATAGAATCTTGAACCAAGACTTGGAGCTGTCTGTCTCCTGTCAGGAATAAATTTTTGAACATCTGAGTTAAAATTAGAGAAATTTTGAGAGTTTCAGATGAAATTTAGACTTTTGCAAGGTCCGGGCTCAGAAAATGACCATTTTGCCCTTCAGCGATTTCAGAGGCTGGATGATGATGCTTGGTGGAAATGTTTGGGGTGGTGGGTGAAAATTTGGGGTGTTTACAGGGCAAAACCTGAATCTCACTTCTTTTGAGGTAAAATTTTTCTTCTTTATTCTCCATTTCATATCTACCATTTTCATCAGGGCTAATATTTTCATATTCAGTCAGATCCTTCTAACTGAGGCATTTTTATAGCCCAAATTTGGTGTGTTTTCTTTGCCACTAAGCTCGTCTTCAAGCCGGCTTAGTAGCAAAGAGGGGCATCTGTAAACACTCCAAATTTTCCTCATCCATTCTCAAACAATCCTCCTCAAGCAGTGCCAACCCTGTCAGGTCAGTGTAGTAGTCAAACCCCGAGTCAGTTTCAGAAAATCACCATTTTACCCATTTTTATTAGGAAAATCACCATTTTACCCCTAGGTCATCCCAGACCCTAGTCAGTCGGAGTCAACCAAGCTCATTGGTCAGTTCAAGACAGTTAGAATATCAGTCATCTCAAGCTCATCTGAGCTCATAATGAATAAACCATTTCCATTTCTGACCATTCCTGCCAAAATGGGATCATTTTTTCAGAAATGAGCTCATTTCTCACTCAAATCCAAGCCAAGTGTCTCTGAGTCAGTTATTCATAGTCAGTCATACTCCCTAGAGTCTAACTTGAGCTCACCAGGAGTTCGAGTGCTTCTGTTTCAGTTCAAAACCATTTCTAAGTGTCCGGGAGCCCATTTTAGTCTATTTCAGCTCTTTCAACTGAAATTGAGTTGAGTTCAGCCAATTGAGCTAGTGTTCGAGCTTCGATTTTAGTTCATGTCAGTATTATTGACCCTTTTTTTAGCTCAAAGTCAGCTCAAGTTCGTAATTCACTTAACTCCAGTGACCATTCCGTACCATTTCTCTAAAAATGGCAGCTTTTCTTGAAAATTAAGTCGGAAAGGTGAGTTGAGTCAGTGCCTGGTCAGTTCATTTGAGTTCTGAAACTCTAAAACCCAGCTCAATCTAGCTCATCTCAGTTCAATCCAGCTCGAACCCAAATTTTCAGTGTTACTCTGACCCAGTAGAGTCCCGAAAACCATTTCTTCAACCATTTTGGAAATTTTATCAGTTTTAATGCTTTTTTAAACTGGTACAAGTGTTAATCCGGGTTTAAAATCCAAAATTCTTCATTCAGGGTCTGCATTTCGCATGTCATTTCTCATCATTTCATAACATTTCATTACATTTCATTCCATTTTCGATGTCCAGAACTCCAGTTTTATAAATTTCAATCCAGATTGAGTTTTAAAAGTTTTCAGAAATCAATTTCAAACCTCGAGTTTCCAAAATTGACTTTTCACCCCGGGAGTCTAAATTTGGAAATATTTTCTCAAGAAAAATAATCTGGATTTCTTTCAAAATTAAATTTTCAAATTTTACACTGGATTTGCTTCGCAATGAGCTATTGAACTTCAAAATCCGAGCTCGTTTCAAAAACTGCCAAAAATAGCTCGTTTCGTTTGGAAATATTTTCTCGAGAAAAACAATCTGGATTTCTTTCAAAATTACATTTGTAAATTCTACATTGGATTTGCTTCGCAACGAGGTATTGAACTTCAAAATCCGAGCTCGTTTCAAAAACTGCCAAAAATAGCTCGTTTCGTCTGAATTTTTTTTTGAAAAGACTATTTTACCCCAACCTGTTATCATCGCAAAATTTTTTTCCCTCCCTTGCGAGTGAGAAACGAATTTCGTGAGTCAAACTCGACCAAAGTTTTGAAAATGGTTTTGAAAATTACTCGCCTCCGTTTTGAAAATTTGCGGGAAAAATCCGTGGAATGGGATCCGCCTGTCGGTACGAGGTTCAACCGTTCCTGGCGCCTTTACCAAGGGTAATTGAACCAAGGATCAATTACGTGCTTTAACTTGACTCAAATATCTAAATTATGCTCTATTTTTCCTAGAATGCACAAAGAATCAGGCTTGTGCTATGAAATTTTGAAAATAATGCAAGTTTGAGAAAATATGATGTTTGCTTTGGAAAATTGAAATGCATTTAGAAAAGGACTGGAAAATGCTTGAAAATGGAATCCCTGAGAAAATCATTGAATTTTATTGGAAATCAGAAATTTGCATTGGAAAGTGATTTCTCAGGAAAATTTGAACTTTAGAAAATCGATTTTGAAATTTGGAATTGCTTTTCTGAGAAAATGGATTTGAGAATTCTGAGAAAATCTAAGAAATTCATTGGAAAATGACTTTTGAAATAGAAAATGAATTCTCAGGAAAACTGGAAAATATGAGAAAATCGATTTCTAAAAACTTGGGATTTTGAAATTTGAGAATTTGAAAACATAGGAAAATCTTGATTTGAACTTGGGAAATGCTTTGAAATGTCATTTGAAAACTTAGGATTTTGAGAAAATCAAATCCCAAGAAAGACTTGGAAATTCTTGAGAAAACTGATTTTTTTTTAAATTGAAATTGGAAAATGAATTTGAAAACAATGAAATTTGAATAATATGAATGAATGAATATGAATTCGAAAAGGGAATTTCATTGAGGAATTGAGAAATTCTTTTGAAACTTTGAGAAATGCAGTGCATTTTTGAAGTTAGCCTAAGAGTGTAGGCTGAATGTGGCTAATATAAAGATCATAAATCTTGGTTTTCTTCGTATTCTGACTATGGCCATAAATACGAATCCCACCGAGTTTATAAACTCCATAAGAGCTTGTGCACGTGCCATTCGTGTAAACCATAGTGAATTTAAAATAATGTGCATGAATCATACATCACATATTGAAATTTGCATAAATTAAACTATATGCAAATGCAGCCCTATTCTAAGCAGAAATGTAACTCTTATTCCAAATATTACATTATTTTTTTTACATTGAATTGAAATAAAATAAGAAAATAAAATCTTCTTCTTGAATATTCCTTGGGGGGAAAGGCTGTCCTTGATCCGGATGCAAAGGCGTCGCTTGGAGAACACCAGTGGGAGTTCTTGGAGAGGAGGTTGATCTAGAGGTAACCTGTTGCCTTGTTGGAGAGGAGCTGCTGCAGTTTGGAAGTGTTGGAGAGGTAGTATGAACACCCCAAATTTTTCAAAGTTTTGTAAAAATGACCTTTTGGAAGTGTTTTCTTTCATGGACGGATATTCAGGTTATAATCAGATCAAGTTGGCCGTTCGTGATCAGCCCAAGACTTCATTTACTACCCCATGGGGAACCTTTTGCTATACAGTCATGCTATTTGGACTCAAAAATGCCGGGGCAACCTATCAAAGGGCAATGACCATCATTTTCCACGATCAAATGCACAAGAATATGGATGCATATGTGGATGATATTTTGGTTAAGTCTAAAGAAGAAGAGGATCATCTCGATGCTCTTAGTCAAGTTTTTGAAAGACTTATTCTTTACAAATTGAGACTTAATCCTCAGAAATGTGTTTTTGGAGTGGAGTCCGGCAAGTTGCTCGACTTCATTATCAGCAAGAAAGGGATCGAGGTAGATCCGGCCAAGGCAAAAGCCATTATTGACATGCCGCCTCCAACTAATCTCAGGGAACTGCGAAGCCTTCAAGGGCGTATTCAGTCTATTCACAGATTCATCTCTAATTTGGCTATAAGATGCGAGCCTTTCAACCATTTGCTAAGAAAAGGAGTTAAATTTGAATGGGGATCAGAATGTCAGCTCTCGTTTGAGCGCATCAAGCAGTATCTCCTTAATCCGCCAGTTTTGAAGCCGCCTAAGCTGGGAAAGCCTCTTTTGCTATATATTTCTGTCAATCAGAATGCCTGTGGTGGATTCCTCGCGCAGTATGAAGAAGGCAGTCTGATAGAGCACGCCATCTACTATGTGAGCAAAACTTTCATTGATTATGAAAAGAAGTATTCTCAGATGGAGAAGACTTGTCTAGCTCTGGTTTGGATGCGCCAGAAATTGAGACATTATTTGTTGGCTTCTGAAATCAAGTTCCTATCAAAGCTTAATCCTCTCAGATATATTCTTGAGCAACCATTTCTCACTGGACGGATTGCAAAGTGGCAAGTCCTTCTGATGCAATATGACTTAGAGTATGTTTCTCAAAAGTCCATTAAAGGCCAAGCGATTGCAGATCAGTTGGCGGATTTCCCATTGACGGAAGAAATTAAAGCAGAGGATGATTTTCCTGATGAGCACATCTGCAATATCCAACAGCCCCCAATTTGGAATTTGTTCTTCGATGGCTCTAAAAACATGTCTGACATAGGGATTGGAGTCTTGTTAATCACTCCAGAAAAAGAAATGATCCCTTATTCTCTTAAGCTTGGTTTTCAATGCACTCATAATATGGCCGAGTATGAAGCTTTAATACAAGGCCTCAAAATCTTGCAAAATTTCAATGTCAAGAGAGTGCATGCCTTTGGCGATTCACTACTTGTTGTCAGTCAAGTTAACACTGAATGACAAGTGAAAGATTCCAAATTGATTCTGTATCAGAAGATCGTCCTAACTCTTGTGGACAGCTTCGAAGAATTTCAGCTCAGTCACATAAGAAGAGAGCACAATCAGATAGCCGATGGTTTGGCCAGCCTGGGCTCCATTTTATCATTCAAAGGTGGTGAATCATGTCGTTCTTTTGAAGTCGGCAGACTTGAACACCCCGCGTTCGATTCAAATATGCAAGTAAACCAGGTCAATCAGAAGGAGAAGCCTTGGTACCAAAACATCAAAAATTTTATTGAGACTGATGAATTTCCACCAGAAATGCCTAAAAGGGAGCAACGTGCGATTCAACGCATGTCTACCAGATATTTAATTCTTGCCAATGTCCTCTACCACCGTGGGTTCAGTTCTGAGTATTCAAGGTGCTTAGACAAAGAAGAGGCTATGGAAGTTATCCAAGAGGTGCATGAAGGGATTTGTGGTGGCCATGTCGGCTATCAGACTCTCGTCAAGCAGATCGTTCGAGCAGGGTACTATTGGAATACCATGCAGCAGGACTGTCATAGATTTGTAAAGAAGTGCGTCAAGTGCCAATTGCATGCGCCTTACATTCATGCTCCGGCCGCATATCTACAATCAGTTGTTTCTCCTTGGCCATTTTCTATGTGGGCTTTGGACGTCGTCGGCCCGATTACTCCTTCTGCTTCCAACGACCACAAATACTTCCTGGCTGCGACAGAGTATTTCACAAAATGGGTTGAAGCTGTTACTCTACTCACAGTAGAAGGCCGCCATGTGGTTTCTTTCATTCACAAGAACATTCTTTGCCGCTTCGGCATTCCACATGATATTGTCTCAGACAATGGAACCCATTTTAAAAATGAGAGGATGAAGACATTTTGTTCTAAATTCAGAATTTGCCATCATTTCTCAGCTCCCTATTACCCTCAAGGGAATGGTCAAGCAGAGGCCACCAATAAGATCTTGATCCGTATTCGGAAAAGGACTGTGAAGACAGATCGAGATTGGCATGAGAAAATTCATGACGCACTTTGGGCATATCGGACCACCATTCGAACTCCGACTAATGCCACTCCTTCAGAACTTGTTTACGGAACTGAAGTGGTGTTGCCTTTCCATATCCAGAAGCCCACTCTCAAATTCGCTTCTCTTATAGAATTACCACTTGATCAGTATCAACAGCAGAGATTGGTGCAGCTAGATTTACTGGATGAAAAAAGGCTCAAAGCAGCAGAGCACGCTCAAGCTTATCGGCAGAGGATAGCTCGACACTATGCCAAGTCCGTCATTGAGAGAAAATTTCGGGTTAACGACTTGGTACTCAGATCGACAGCTCATCTCAAGCATCGACCACGGGGCAAGTGGTCACCCAATTGGGAAGGCCCTTATGTGGTTAATGAAGCACTGCCTCGCAATTCATATCGTTTAATCAACGCAGATGGAGTGGAGATGCCAGATTCCATCAATGCTCTGCATTTGAAGAAATTTTACACCTGAAATGTTTATTCTAAAGCCTTTGTACTATTCAAAAGAGCCATTTCAATAAAATAATGATTTTCTAGCAATTCTTACATTCCTCTCCATGATACTAGGGCATTTTATTTTTATCTGTAATCATCTTCTTTCCTCATATGCAGGCAGGATTAGACAAAAGCTCTTTTCCTCAAATTTTGTTAGTTCTTAATTAGTCTTGTGATCTTTATTTTTCATTTCATTTGATTCATTTTGGTTTGATCAAATTTACATCAAGCTAATGCTCTTTTATGTCAAGTTTTAAACAAATCTTCATCAATCTTATTAAAAATCTCATCTATTTTTATCTTTAAAGAACACCCCTTCAGGTTAAGGGATAAACCTGATGCCTTCTTTCAATGAGGTATTTTTTTTATTATTTTTCCCCGTTCAGGATAAGGGGATAAATTCTGAATTATCTTCTAAAAACTCATTTTTAAAATATAGCTCATCTTTAAAACCCAGTTCTCGCACTGGTTATTCCTCAAACTTTTCAATCATGTATTGAGCTCATTTGGAAAATCCGGTTCGCACACCGGTAACCTTCTAAAGTCCGTCTTCTGACCGAAGACTTTTCTTCTTCTAAATTCAAAGTCTGACTTAAAACTCCCAAAACTTCATATATTTTCCAAAAAGATCCAACACTCGTTGGTCATGTATTGCTAAAGGATCCAGCATCTCGCTGGTCATGTATTTCCAAAAAGATCCAACATCTCGCTGGTCATGTATTTCCAAAAGATCCAGCATCTCGCTGGTCATGTATTTCCAAAAGATCCAGCATCTCGCTGGTCATGTATTTTCAAAAGATCCAACACTCGTTGGTCACTTCTTTCCAAAAGATCCAGCATCTCACTGGTCATGTATTTCCAAAAGATCCAACACTCGTTGGTCATGTATTTCTAAAGGATCCAGCATCTTGCTGGTCATGTATTTCCAAAAGGATCCAACACTCGTTGGTCATGTATTTCCAAAGGATCCAGCATCTCGTTGGTCATGTATTTCCAAAAGATCTCTCGCTAGTCATGTATTTCCGAAGGATCCAGCATCTCGTTGATCATGTATTCCAAAAGATCCAGCTTCCGCTGGTCGTGTGTTCCAAAAGATCAAACCCTTAGGGTACGACTCCTTAAATTCTATCATTTCCAAACCTTCAAGATCTTCAATCTCTCAAATTCTATCAGTTCCCCAACCTTTGGTTACAATATCTTCAGAATCTCATCAAACCCTTGGGTTATAATTTCTCAAATTCAATCACTTTCAAACCATCAGATTAAATCCTTCATTTTCAAAATCCAGTATTTTTCGCTGGTCAGGATTTGAAATCCAGTTTTCATAACTGGTCGGGATTTGAAATCCAGTTGTCATAACTGGTCGGGATTCGAAATCCAGTATTTTTCACTGGTCGGGATTTAAAATCCAGTTTTCATAACTGGTCGAGATTTGAAATTCAGTTTTCATAACTGGTCGAGATTTGAAATCCAGTATTTTTCACTGGTCGGGATTTGAAATCCAGTGTTTTCACTGGTCGGGATTATAAAAAATCCAGTTCCTCATAACTGGTCGGGATTTCCAAAACCCTAATGTATTTCATCAGTCCAGTCTTTCTAAAGTCTGATTTCTTACACCATTTCTTTAAATTACAGCTAAGTGTCTTATCAAAATCTATATTAAATGATTATTTCACAAGAAATTCGTGAAAACTTTGCCAATTTGCTAAAAGCATTTGTTGATTCTAAGTATTCTTACTCCACAAAAAAAAAGAATTCTCTCAGATTACCTCCTGTATTTCCTTCCAAAAGGTGAAATTTTTCGCGACAAAGAGGTAAAATTCAAATCTTTTCCTGTTGATCAACCAAAAGGATGTAAGAAATGTCCTCAATATGATCAATAAAAGAAATCTTCAATGATGTTGAAAAGCCAGAAGCGAATTAATATTGATCTTGGCTATGGCGCGTGTTTTAAAATGACTTTCTGGCAATCAAGTAGTGGAAATATCTTGAGCTATAAAGAGAATTCACTCAACCCATCTCTTCTCGTTTTCGTTTGAAAGTTGCAATCAAATATCCGCAAAAGGGATCTCTCAATTGTCGTCAAGATGAAGGCGAATTAAGAGAGTAGACCCCCGGGGCCAAAGAAGATTTGAAACATCTCCAAGATGACGGAGATTGTGACGGATCCTTCCAGGGAAAGTTCGGATCACCGTCGAGATGAAGGCGGATGTGATGGGCCTACCGACAAACCCTAAAAGATCTTTGATTCCAACTATCATCTAAAGATCTTTTTTTAGCCAATATCATATATAATCCCTGAGAAAAAGAAGGATCGGAGCATCTCCAAGATGAAGGAGTTTGTGACGTACCCTTCCTTGAAAAAGAGAGAAAAGTCAGGACATCCAAATGAAGGATGATGTGAAAAGCCTAGAAAGCCCAATGATTCAAAAAGAGTGCAAAAAAATCATCATAGGGAAAACACCCAGATATCAAACTGCCAAAGTTGCCAAAAAGTCATCTTTTCTCATGCAAAATTCTTTTATCAATATCTCTTCATTTTCTGCTTTTATGAAATTAAGAATATTTCTTCTACTTCTCATATCAGGGAAATGGATAACTTCCTTGAAAGAAATCATCAGTGCTAAAATTTTGAATTTGACTCTTAGAACTGAGGAGTTAACCTCATTGGAGGAAATACTCTAGGTAAAAAAGGGAATATCTTTGCACATACGTGCACATTTAGAAGCATTTGAATCTACTATGATTTTATCTTATTGGCAAAATTTTCTAGCTATTCCAAAAATAAAATAAACATTCAATATCCATTTTGATGCAACCTAACATTGTTTATATTTTCCAGAAGAGTTGCCTCATTCAGTTGAAGCATCTCTTCCCGTCCCATCGCAGTTTCTTCAGCCAAGGATTCCGTATGGTGTACCCACTCAGGATAAGGGTCAAACCTGAATCATTTGCGAAAGACCATTTGATTTCAAAAGCTATTTCAGTCTCAAACAATGAGACGCCCAATTTCTTCCCCTTTTCGAAGCTTTAGGGAACTCTATATTTCCTCCTTTCGCAAAAACCCCTCTCGGATTTGTTCGTCCAAACTCCGAAGGTCCCATCGTGCTTTCTCCATTTTTGAGAAACCCGTATAGTAGATTTCCTATCCAGATTAAGAATTAACCCGGAACCTCGCTTCGCGAGGTATCTTCCTTGCAGGTTTGGGTTAAACCTGAGTCTCGTTCCAACAAGATTCCTCGTTTGGATGAGATGATTTCTTCCAGTCCCATCATGGCTCCTCCCATCAAGGAACCCATACTTCATACATTCATCCAAAGAAAGGATCATACTCGAGCTTCATTTCACAAGGCATTTTCCAAAATGTCCCATCAAGGTCCCCGTGTATCCCTTTCCTCAGTTCAAATTCATCTTGATATATTTTCGTCCCATCCAGGTTAAGAGCTAAACCTGAATCATTCCGATAAGAGTATCTTGTCTCACCCATGAGACCTGATCAAAATTTTCATTTCCCACCATTTTAGAATTTCCATCTAAAGTCCCACCACGATTTCCTCATTTTCTACTCAATCATATCATCTTCGAGGATTTCGTCTCCCCAAAACCATTCAGGATAAGGTTTCAAACCCTGAGAAGCCATATTTTCAAAATAATTCTTTCACACCCAGCTCAGATCTGCTGACTGGGGCATTTTTTCAAAATTTGGAGTGTTATCTTTGCCACTAAGCTCGGCTTTCAACCGGCTTAGTAGCAAAGAGGGGCATCTGTGAACACCCCAAATTTTTCAAAGTTTTGTAAAAATGACCATTTTGCCCCTGACTCTATTTTTAAGAAAATCTAAGTGATTTCAAAGCTAAATTTTAGTCTTTCTTCAGATTTCTGGATTAAATTCCACATTGATATATTCAAATTCAACTCTGGGTCTGAACTCAGTATTTTAAATTCAAATCTGAACCCCGTTGTCCGATTTCCAAAATAAAATCACAAAAATACCAAAAAAATGATTTTGAAAGGCTCGGGCGGCTCATCCGACACTCTGTTGGATCCTCGACCCTATATTTCTCAGTTCGAGGTTGTAAACCTCGAATGTTTCTCAAAAATTCGGACACAAATCCATTTTCTGAAGAAATTTTCTCAAAATAGCTCAGAAAAATTCCCTTTTGTAAATATTTTTGCAAAAACACAAAAAAAAAATATAGTGTTAAACCCTTGATTTCTCGTAAAACTTTAGGATTTTATTCTAAAAACTACAAAAAATGGAAAAATAACATAAAAACCAAAAAATTGAAAAAAAAAGCTACAAGGGAAGCGGATGATTTTCAAGCTTTTGAAGCCATTTTTACCAAAAACCTCATTCCTTAATCATTTTTTAGAAATTTCTTAAAAGGGGAACCACCTTTTTGAAATAGTGAAAAGCTGCAACGGACTCCTCCCGTGCATGCTCTCCCTTGATTCACCATCGTCCATCTTCAAACAGCCATCGCCCTCTTCCCTCAATCTTCAACCATCTCCGCCTTCCGGATCCTTCCTCGGCCCACAATAAGAAGAGGTGAAGGAGAAGGGGTGGGAGGAAGAAAAAAAAATTCGGCCTCCATACCCTTGGTGCATTACTCTCGAGCTTCTCTCTCCTGAAAGAAAGAAACCCATCTTCAACCGCCCTCCCGTTCTCGAAACCTCCACGGTTTCTTTGAAGGGAAGGCCTCCATCCAGGGGAAAGGGGGACTTTCTTTTCTCTTAACTTTGATTCTCTATTGATCATATCCACCGAATTTTCCCCTCATCGAGAGTCGACTTTGCTTTTTGAAGGACCTTTCTCATCCCAAAATTTCAGCAGAATCGCAGGAGCCGGTTTCACCTTGCAGTGACATATAATAGCCACCATTACTTTTTCCCCTCAGTAGCAAGTGATCAAATCCCCTGCAATTACAGGTAAGAAATCATATTCCCTTTTTTTTGGTAAAGCATCGTTTTCCCCTTGATCTTCAATACTACTCTGTTTTAATCTGTTTCCTTCTTTCTTTTTGCTTCGTTTTCCTTTCATTTGTTTATAAGAGCATTAAAGAGGAGACTATCCTGCATATAGCAGGAGTGGATCCTCTGTTTGCTACAGTCAAAGGAATGTTTCCTTATTCCTATATATATATATATACTTTCCAATTACTTTCTCTGTTTTTGATCTATTAATTCACCAAATGCACAAGTTGCAGTGTCGATCTGCATTATAGCATCGTCGACCTGCATTGCTTGCAATATAAGAGGGGTGATTACATTCCCACATTTCCAATTACTGAATGGCTATTAGTCCAATTTGTACTACGTATTCCCCTTTCTTCCGATTTATGTTTTTATTGTCATAGTCGTTCCACTTTTTTTTTTTAGTTTATATTGTTGCATGCCATCTCTGAATTTTACCGTTTCCCTCACCACTATCAGGTATACATCTTGTTCT
The DNA here is from genome assembly GCF_984573655.1 of Nuphar pumila. Classification (NCBI taxonomy): domain Eukaryota; kingdom Viridiplantae; phylum Streptophyta; class Magnoliopsida; order Nymphaeales; family Nymphaeaceae; genus Nuphar; species Nuphar pumila. The sequence continues at coordinate 54,217,181 of NC_143250.1, read as the reverse complement.
TTCACCCCATTTTTCTTTTTTTTTTATTATTATTTATTTTTATTTAAACTATGTTCTCGTACCTGTGAGTTCAGTCCTGGAAGTTTTATTTAATACCACCATATATCAGCATGTATTTATTCCACTGTATCACTTTTCTCTTAGAGATGTTGCATGGTATTTGGATATTTCTAAGTTAGGTTGCTGCATTTAGAAAATATATGAGCTATCTTATTTTTTTTTTTTAGGTCCATCTCTGTATTCTGCCATCTGAATAGGTTATCGATTTACTTATTTCGTTCCCATCAATATACCTTATGCTGATTTCATGTCCGGTGTTTCATGATTCTTACAAGCATCAGCGTAAGATTATTGATTCCATTTATTTTACACACTAGCTCGATTATCAATTTCCCACAACATCCCTGTTACTATGTTAGTTTTGTTCTTCTTCTGCTACTCTTTAAGGTATCCTGTTAGATATGTTTGTTTTCGTGAGCCATCATATGTTTCTCCTGTTTCTCCCAGTGCTTTATATTAGTTTACTGCCAAATGGCTATTATAAATTCAAAAGATTCCAGTGCCCTGGTTCGAATTTTTTTTTTCTTTATCTGAAACATTTTTTTTTAGCAGCTATTGCATCTAGCAAGATCTATATCAATAGGAGAAAAGGTATATGGAAGTGGTTTTATCTGATATTGATTGGATCTCTTTTTGTCAGCCTAGGATGTTCCATTGTGACCTGTGTGGCTTCATATTCAAATTATCCAACTGTTTATGCCCTTAAAGCTTTACATAAAATAATTTATGAGCTACAAAGGGGATTATGTTTGTACCAGCATCAGCAGATAGTAACTCTGAAATGGTGGATTGCTTGATTTGTATTGACTCACCTGCAGCAATGAATGAAAATTTCTTTTGGCTACAAGTTGTTCTTTCATTCAGCCGGCTCCCAGTTCACACGGCACCACTCCATCAAGAACCTGAATTTAGGTGATTTTTAAGCTGCACCAATTTCCCATTTCCGGCGTCACTTGTACTATCATCATCCTCCTGTTAACACCCACCTGTTAACAGCACTTATCATTCACATTACCACTACATTAATATCCCTGTATACAGTCACTATCACTCAATTACATGAGCATGTTCACCATTTCCTGTTTCTTCACTCATCTGCACCACACCAATAGTACTAACCACTGAAAGCTTTGCCCATTTGTCTATAATGGCATAATCCAATGGCCTTAATCTATACACAGCGTTAGCATTATCTCACATCTCATTTAGGACTCACTAGGCGTTGTCACCTGCATATTTTTTTTATTTGGGTATGCCCTGTCCAAAATCAATCTAAACATTTTTCCTCCCAGCTCGTTGCCTTCATGTCTTGTTTAACAATATATTTTTGCCTATGGTTCATTTTACCCTCTTTCATTCATTATGAATTTTTTTTTTTGGGGTTTGGGTCTAATTCCTGTTTTCTTGTTGACAATCGGCTTGCACTTGTCATTTTTTTTTATGCTTTGCATGCATTATGATGTAATCTCTTTTTATTACTATTATTGTTGTTGTTATTATTATTTCTCGTTGACTGGGATTATTAGTTCTGTTTGGTTTTCTTGTTCTCTGGACTGGTTCTGATGCCAAAATGAAGACTCAGGAGCATAATCAGAGTTGCTTACATTTCTAAATAGAGAAAACATATATATATATATATATATATATATATATATATATATATATATATATATATATATCACTGCTTATCATGAATGGATTCTGAGTTTGCTTTGAGACAAGATATCACAACCAACAACAGGATTGTAGAACATAGTGTTGGTTATTCCAAACTGGGTTTATCCCCTGTTATCAAGGCTATTTCAAAGACATGACTGAAATTTTTGAACCCTCAATGTTTCCTCAGTTGTAGGCAATCACATTTTGGTGGATTTACAGCCTATCCTGGTCTTTATGTCCAAGGTAGATGGGAGTTTTAAGGTCAGCTCTATAAGCATGAACTTCTAGATAGAAACTGCAAAAAGTTATTTCTGCCACTCGCCCCAGCCACTGCATCACATCATTCCCAACTTCATAACATGCCCATTCCACTCTCATTAGCTCCACCAACAACCACTTATGGTATTACCCACTCCTTCATAGCATATTGTATCATTTTCCTCTTACACCTAGGCACAAGCATGCTGTCTGCTACTACAGCACAGCACGTCGTCATCACTTCTCCACAATTTGCTGGAAAAACAGCCTACCCCTTTTCTGGATTTACATCAACATCTTGCTGCCAGGCACCTTCACAGCTGCCTGCTGGAACCATGCACACACTATGATGCCACCAACCCACACCATTTTTTTCACACTGCCGTAACACCCTTCACAGCATATCATTAGACAAGATCATTGCATATCGATTGACATGCTTACAACACAACTGCACTCGCTGTATCTTCACAACATATTGCATTTCACAGAATTTCCTGTTAGTAGGGTTGGTCTTGTTAGATCCAGTTCCAGCACTCCACGTTACCCTGCTACATTCCTTAATATTGATATTTTCTGAAGTTGACAGCTTATGGTATATACTTCCAATGAATCCTTGAGGCAGTAGATGGGTGGAATAAGATATCAATGAGAAGACCGAAATGGAGAAATTAGTTCACAGCATGATCAACTCTCTATCAGCTGTCTTGAAATGATATATGGTTGATGTTGAAAAGACATGGCTTGTACTGATCACCTGTGGGGGGGGGAGGGGTGTTTATTTTCATTTTGTTACTAATGATTCATCATTTTGTGACATGTGCGAATCTGATCCATATATCAGTATTAGCAAAAGAGGAATCCTCCTTGAGCCATTGTTCAGCCACAGTGACTCACATCATTTGCACCCACGTATTCTGTTATGCATATATGTATATACGTGTATACATATATATATATACTTATATATATGTGAATATGCATATACATATGCACATATATATGCATGTATATATATATATATATGTTATTTTCCATCTCTCCCTTATGTATGTCTCGGCATACGAACATTTTACCATTGACCTCCATGTGGTATGTACATTTTTTTTTTCTATTTTCATACTAATCCGGTTGTTTTGCAGGAAATATGTGGATAAAGTTATCTTTTGAAGTTGAAAATTTAATTTTATGAGTTGTAATAGCTAGACTTTAATGAGAATTTACATTTCCTGCTTCAGGTAGAATGAATGAGCATTGTAAATATCATTGAATTACTTGTTTTTCATGCATTTTTGCCTTTATTTCTCAAATTCCGACAATGGTGAAATACGAATGGCATATGCACCATTTCGTAAGAGGTAAATTAATTCTAAGTTGATGATCCACATCAATGGCCATAGTCAGGGTGTGGACAAAACTTAGCATTTTTATCTTTTACGAAATAACATTGAATCCATACTGGATCCATTTTCAAAATTCATCATATTTTCCTTAAATATTTTTTTCTTTTATTAGAATTTAACTTAAAATTAACTCAAAATATATACCAATGGCCATAGTCAGGGTATATTGAGAGTTAATTTCATTTAAAATTCTATAAAAGCACCAAAAATGTATTTTATTCTTCACTTGAATTTAAATGTAGTTATTATATAATACACTCAATGACCATAGCCAGGGATGTATTATGTCTTCAACCTCATTTTTAATTCATTTAAAGAATGCAATAGCTTTTCAAAAATCCAATTTCAAATTCTTCAAATTCATTCATCATTTAGGGTAGAATTGCATCATATTTTCAAAATTCCCTTTCAAAAACCCCAAGTGATTGTAAATATCTCTTCTTCAAATTCCTATTTCAATTCTATCTCATTTCCAAAACTTTGAAATCAAATTCAAAGTTTAAAATTCAACTTGAATCATTTCATAAATTCCAAACTCAAGTTCAAAATCCAAATTTGACTTTGAAATTCAAATTCTCAAATCAATTTTGAAATTCCAAAATTCCAATTCAATTCAAAAATTCAATTTCAAAGTTCCATTTACAACCTTGAAATTCTTGACTCATTCTCAAAATCAAGTTCGTCTTCATATCTATTCAAAAACCACAGTTTGAGATTGATTCTCAAAAGCTCGACCTTTCTTAAATTTTAAATTCAATCTGGGTTTTCAAAAACCCGGATCCATAATTCAAAAAAGTCCCAGTTGGACTTTCAAAAACCCAAATCAAAAGTTAAATCTCAACTTGGATCCAGATTTCCAAGTATGAATCCAACTTCCTCTTTGGATCTTAGACCTCAGATCCACATTTCATATTGGATTCCAAATCTTGGATCAAATTCATTGTAGGATCCAGAACCCAATTCTACTTTGGATCTCAGACTTCAGATCCAAATCTATTCTAGGATCCAGAACCCCACTTTACTTGGGATCTCATATTTCAGATCGAAATTCCACTTAGGATCTAGATCCTCATTCTACTTTGGATCTCAGATTCAGATCCAAATTCCAACTCTTAGGATCCAGAATCCAACTCTACTTTCGATCTCAGACTTCAGATCCAAATCCATTCCAGCTCCAGAATCTAATTCCACTTTGGATCTCAGACTTCAGATCCAATTTCCTTATAGGATCCAAACTCCAATTCCATTTTTTGATCTCAAACTTTAGATCCAATTTCCTTGTAGGATCCAGAATTCAATCACATGTTGGATCTTAGACTTCAGATCCAAATCCATCTTAGGATCCAGAACCCAATTTTATCTCGGATCTCAGATCTCATATCTTAAATCCATCCTTAGATCCAATTCCATTCCCAATCCTAGATTTCAAATCCAATTCCATTTTCAGATCTCATCTGAACTCCCTAAATCCATTTCTATTCTTAAATACCATTTGATTATCTCAGATCCATTCCGAATTTCAAAGTTCAAAACCCAAATTCAATTCCATTTCAAGTATTCATTTCCTTTCCTAAATTCAAATTCAAATTCAAATTCAAAGTCCATTTTTTACTTTGAAACTTCATTTCCTTTTATTTTAAAACTTCAAGTCATTCCTTCTCATTTATTCTTCCAAATCCTGATTTATTTCAAAGACTTAAGAACTTCTCTGATCTATCTCAAGTTCTAAAGTTAGATTCAATCATTTCTTCACTCCTTTACTAGGTTCATCTCAGAATACTTGGAAAATTTCAAAACATCTTTTAAAAGGAGCATACATTCTTGCATTACACAAGCATGATTCATTGTGCATTTAGAGTTAGAATAAATTCTTAGATTATATTTAGGCAAAGCAAAAGACACAGATTCGATCCTTGGTTCGATTACCCCTGGTAAAGGCACCAGGAACGGTCGAACCTCGTACCGACGAGCGAATCCCGTCTCTCCATTTTTTCCCGCAATATTTTCAAAACAGATGCGAGTAATTTTCTAAAAAATTTTTTCAAATCAAGGTCAAGTGAAAACCCGCAAAAGAGTTCCTCTTTTCTCTTCTCTTCTCTCTTTCTTTTCTTTCTTTTGTTCTTCTCCCTTCAAAAATGAGGAGAATGGAGGTCAGAAAAGGGAAAGAGAAGGAAGAGAGAGAAACAACGAAAGAGGAAAAATTTTGCAATGATCACAGGTAGCAGTGGCTGCAACAGTTGAAGTGGTTGATGGTTGAAGGCTGGCTGTTGTCCAAGTGAAGGAAGCTGGAGGTGATGTGTGTTGGCTGCAGGAAACTTCAAAAGGTGGTTGCTGCTACACGTTTGAAGGAGATGGTGGTATTGCTGCCAATGGTGCTGGTTGAAGGTTGAAGAGAGGTTGCAAGGGATGGGCTGAGAGAGAGAGGAACGGCTAAAGCAGTGAAGGTGCAGCTGCTATTGATGATGATGAAGGTGGCTGCCTTGGTGATGGGGCTGCAGTTGGGGTAGCCGTATGATGAAGATGTTGGAGATGAACCGGCTGGCTGAAAGGGTAGCAGGCTGCTACAGTTGGTGATGCTGCTGGAAGGAGGACTGCCTCAAAATGGAGGAGTTGTTGTGGCTGTGTTGCTCTTGGAGAGGTGGAAAGTTTTATGTGTTATGAAAACCAAGGGAGAGATAGAGAGAGAGAGGGAGAGGGAGAGAGAGAGAGAGAGGCGTGAAGTTCCCCTTGAATAGCCACCGTATGCCTCTTTTTCTCTTAGTTTTTTTTAAGACAACTTAGGTTTTGATAAATTCAAAACCTAAGTTTCTAATAATAGTTAATGCCTTTAATGAATAGCATACGTGAATGGCTGGAGGCTCTTGTGCCATTGAAAAAGATGGGAAGAAGGTAAAGAAGAAAGGGGAAAGAAGGGAAGGAAAAGGAAAGAAGAAGGGAAGATGGAAAAGGAAAAGAAAGGAGGGAAAGGAAGAGAAGGGGGGCTGAAAAGGGGTATACGTGAGTGGCTGGGAGAGGAAAGAAAGAAAGAAAGAGAAAGGAAGAAGAAAGAAAGAAGAAAAATAAATAAATAAATAAAAAGAATAAAAAAAATGGAGGAAAAAGAAGAAAGGAAGTGGGCTGGAAGGTGGGCTAGGGTGGTCGACCCCCTAGTGGGTCCCATCTTAGGAAGAATAAAATAATTAAAAAATAAAATAAAACAAACAAAAAAAATAAAAAAAAAGATAAAAAAAAATTCTTATAAATTAAAACACGAAAATGCAAATGGATGGGCCATCTGAGAGAGGGTCCAAATTCCATCTTTGAAATTCATTTTGACGATTAAAGGGGTAAAATAGTCTTTTCAAAAAAAAAATCTAGACGAAACGAGCTATTTTTGGCAGTTTTTGAAATGAGCTCGGATTTTGAAGTTCAATACCTCGTTGCGAAGCAAATCCAATGCAGAATTTAAAAATTTAATTTTGGAAGAAATCCAAATTGTTTTTCTCGAGAAAATACTTCCAAATTTATTTTCAGACGAAACAAGCTATTTTTGGCAGTTTTTGAAACGAGCTCGGATTTTGAAGTTCAATACCCCGTTGGGAAGCAAATCCAGTGTAGAATTTGAAAATTTGATTTTGAAAGAAATCCAGATTATTTTTCTTGAGAAAATATTTCCAAATTTAGACTCTCGAGGTGAAAATGTCAATTTTGGAAACCCGGGGTTTGAAATTGATTTCTGAAAATTTTTAAAACTCAATCTGGATTGAAATTTATAAAACTGGAGTTCTGGACTTCGAAAATGGAATGAAATGTTATGAAATGCTGAGAAATGATATGAAATGATGAGAAATGACATAAAATGCTATGCGAAATGCTAACCCTGAATGAAGAATTTTGGATGTTAGACCCCGATTGACACTCGTACCAGTTTAAAAAGCATTAAAATTGATAAAATTTGCAAAATAGCTCAAGAAATGGTTTTGGGGACTCTACTGGGTCAGAGTGACACTGAAAGTCAAGGTTTGAGCTGGATTGAGCTGAGATGAGCCAGATTGAGCTGGGTTTTAGAGTTTCAGAACTCAAATGAAGTGACCAGGCACTGACTCAACTGACCTTTCCGACTGAATTTTCAAGAAAAGCTGTCATTTTTAGAGAAATGGTATGGAATGATCCTTGGAATAAAGTGAATTACGAACCTGAACTGGATTTGAGCTGAAACAAAGGTCAGTAATACTGAGGTGAACTAAAATCGAGGCTCAAACACTAGCTCAACTGACTAAACTCGGCTCAATTTCAGCTAAGAGCTGAAATGGACTAAAATGGGCTCCTGGACACTTAGAAATAGTTTTGAACTAAAACTGGAGCATTTGAACTTCTAGTGAGCTCAAGGTAGACTCTGGGGAATATGACTGACTCGAAGACAATTGGCTTGAATTTGAGTGAGAAATGAGCTCATTTCTGAGGAAATGATCCTATTTTGGCAGGAATGGTCAGAAATGAAAATGGCTTTCTCACTGTGATTTCAAATGAGCTCGAAATGACTGATATTCTGACTGTCCTGAACTGATCAATGAGCTTGGTTGACTCCGACTGACTGAGGTCTGGGATGTCCTAGGGGTAAAATGGTAATTTTCTTAATAAAAATGGGTAAGATGGTGATTTTCTGAAACTGACTCGGGGTTTGACTCCTACACTGATCTAACAGGGTTGGCACTACCCGAGGAGGGTTGTTTGAGAATGGATGTGGAAAATTTGGGGTGTTTACAGATGCCCCTCTTTGCTACTAAGTCGGCTTGAAGACGAGCTTAGTGGCAAAGAAAACACACCAAATTTGGGCTATAAAAATGCCCCAGTTAGAAGGATCTGACTGGATATGAAAATATTAGCCCTGATGAAAATGGTAGATATGAAGTGAAGAATAAAGAAGAAAAATTTGCTTCTAAGAAGTGAGATTCAGGTTTTTGCCCTTTGCCTAGATGGGACTTGAAATACCTCGTGTAGAAACGAAGCTCAGGTTTAACCCTTAACCTGACCGGGAAATGAAATACCTCATCAAAATGAGGCTCAGGTTTAACCCTTAACCTGATCGAGCGAAAAATGAAATACCTCATCAAAGGAGGCTCAGGTTTAACCCTTAACCTGATCGGGAAACGAAATACCTCCTTAGAGGAAGCTCAGGTTTGTACCCTTATCCTGATTGGGCGGAAAATGAATGGAATCCTCGAAGGAAGAAACCATGATGGAACCTTCGGATCTCCGCACAATGAATCCGATAGGGGTTTTGCAAAAGGATGAAATTGGGGTCCCTAAAGCTTGAAAAGGGGTTTGATTTTGGGTGCCTCATTGCTGAGACTAAATAACTTTTGAAATTGGTGACCTTTTGCGAGAAAATGATTGGTGGCTTAACCTCAAGCCGAAATTGGACTGTCTATGGTGGGACAGTGGGGACACAGGGAAGTGTGCGAATCTGAGAGCCCATGCGCTCAGATTATACCAACAGAAAGGAAGGAATCTTGAAAACGCCTGTTATCAAGTCCTAAAAAGGGATAACAACTGATGTCAGGATGCGTCAAAGATGAACCTCAAGCTCTCGCTTCACGCCAGGATACCTAGAAAATATTGTCAAAATGTTGAAAATTATTGTTGATTCAAAATAATTGAAAGTGATGCACATTGTTTTGAAAATATTCCCTCTTTTCTACCTGAAGTATTACCTCCGACTGGGCTTAACTTCGTAGAATCAAGATTTGAATTCAAATTTCTTGCAATTGACTTTCTTTCGAGGAGGCTATCAATTTCCTTTATATGAATAGAAAAGAGAGTATTCTTGATATTGTGAAAGCAATTGGTGAAGGAATATTGATAATAGAATTTCACAAATTTTAAAGAAGATTCTTGACAGATTCAGCAGTCTGATATCCTGGGATTCCTTTCTCATGATGATCTTTCTGCCCACTTTTTTCTTTTTTTGGCAGAATTAGAGCTCTCTTAGGCTTTTGGGGATTTTATTACATCATCCTTCATTTTGGAGATGTCCTGACTTTTCTCTTTTTTTTTTTTTTGAAAGGGTACGTCACAAACTCCTTCATCTTAGAGATGCTCCGATCCTTCTTTTCTCTCAGGGATTATATTGACGGTTATTGGCTCTTTGGTTGAAAATCTCTTGATGATAGCGGAAATTAAATATCTTTTAGGGTTTGTCGGGAGGTTCATCGCAGTCGCCTTCATCTTGACGGTGCTCTGAACTTTCCCTGGAAGGATCCGTCACAAACTCTTTCATCTCGGAGATGATCCAAATCTTCTTTGGCCCCGGGGGTCTACTCGCTTAATTCGCCTTCATCTTGACGACAATTGAGAGATCCCTTTTGCAGATATTTAATTGCAGCTTAGGTGATTGAGGAGATATAGGGATTTAATGGATTTTTCTGTATCACCCAGGATATTTCGACTGCTTTATTTTCCAAGAATGATCTTTAAAAATGTGCCATTGACTGCGATCAATACCGATCACTTATGGCTTTGCAACAACATTGAATTTCTTTTGCTGGCCATATCGAAGATTTATTCTTCATCCTTTTGGTCGGCCAATAGAAAGATTCTGAATTTTAAATCTTTTTTCGCGAAAGCTTTGTCCTTTCGGAAGTAATACTGAAGGTATTCTGAGGTAATGTTTTTGTGCAATAAAGATTTTGAAATCAACAAATATTTAATGACAAATTGGCAAAATTTTCTTGAAATCCTTTGTGGAAGCAAGTATTTGAAGCACAACGCAACACATCCATGACTAAACTGAATCCTGAAAATACTTTAGTAAGAGATCAACTTGAAAGTTAGGTTTTGTTTTGATTTACCAGCTCGAAAGCAGGATTTGTTTTGTTTTACCAGCTCAAAAGCAGAATTTGGTTTGACCGACCAGCTTGAAAGCAGGATTTGATGACCGACCAGCTCGAAAGCAGGATTTGTTTTGATTTACCAGCTCGAAAGCAGGATTTGGTTTGACCGACCAGCTCGAAAGCAGGATTTATTTGACTGACCAGCTCGAAAGCAGGATTTGATGACCGACCAGCTCGAAAGCAGGATTTGTTTTGATTTACCAGCTCGAAAGCAGGATTTGGTTTGACCGACCAGCTCGAAAGCAGGATTTGATGACCGACCAGCTCGAAAGCAGGATTTGTTGACCGACTAGCTCGAAAGCAGGATTTGTTGACCGACCGGCTCGAAAGCAGGATTTGTTGACCGACCGGCTCGAAAGCAGGATTTTGTTGACCGACCAGCTCAAAAGCAGGATTTTGTTGATTTAAAAATGATTGACATTAATGAAATTGTAACCCGAAGGCTTGGAAAGTGATAGATATTGACAAAGTTGTAAACCGAAGGTAGGAGAATGATTGATGTTGGTAAGATCGTAACCCGAATGCTTGAATTGAGAATCTGATAGAGTGGACAGCCCAGAGGCCTGATTGATCAAATTGGATGACCCGAAGGTCAAGATTTGAGAATTACATGACCCGAAGGTCGAAATTGGGAGTCGAATGACACAAGGGGTCGAAATGGGAAATCAAAGGTTGAGATTGAAGGATTGAATAACCCGAAGGTCGAAATTGAGGATTTGAATGACCCGAAGGTCAAAATTAGAAATCGAGTGACCCGAAGGTTGAAATAGAGAATTGGGTGACCCGGATGTCAAAATTGGAAATTGGAAATTGGAAATTGAAAATTAGAAATTTAAAATTTGGTATTTGAAATTGGAATTTGGAAATTGGAAATTTGGAAATTGGAAATTTGAAAATTGGAAATTGGAAATTGGAAATTGGAAATTGGAAATTGGAAATTGGAAATTGGAAATTTGGTATTTGAAATTGGAAATTGGAAATTTGGTATTTGAAATTGGAAATTGGAAATTTGGAAATTGGAAATTTAAAATTTGGTATTTGAAATTGGAAATTGGAAATTGATTGACCCGAAAGTTGAAATTGAAGTTGATTGACCCGAAGGTCGAAATTGGAAATTTGGAATTTGAAACTTGGAAATTGGGAAATTGATTGACCCGAAGGTCAAAATTAGAAATTTGGAAATTGATTGACCTGAAGGTCAAAATTGGAAATTTGGAAATTGATTGACCCGAAGGTCAAAATTGGAAATTGGGTGGCCCGAGGGCCAAAATTAGAATTTGGAACTTTGAAATTTGATATTTGAAATTGGATTTGAAAGAAGATTCGAGTCGGAACTCTAATCTTCTAGACCAATTCTAGGACATTTGAATTGGATTTGGAAGAAGATTCGAGTCGGAACTCTAATCTTCTAGACCAATTCTAGGACATTTGAATTGGATTTGGAAGAAGATTAGAGTCGGAACTCTAATCTTCTAGACCAATTCAGAAGGGAAAGAAATTCGAGTTGAAACTCGAATCCCAGAGGAAAGAAAATTCGAGTCGGAACTCGAATCCCGCAAGAAGACTAGATCAGCATGGATTAGATTTGAAAACATTAACCAGTAAAACCAGATTTAGAAAGTTTGACCAATAAAAATTGGATTTTGAAAGATGTACCAGTGTGAATACCGGATTTTGGAAATGAACCAGTATAAGTACTGGATTTTGAAAATAGATCAGTACGAATACTGTTTTTGGAAGAATTACCAGCATGAACACTGGATTTTGAAGAATTTACCAGCACGAACACTGGATTTAAAAAAAATTTTACCAGCACGAACACTGAATTTTGAAAATTTACCAGCACGAACACTGGATTTAGAAGAATTTACCAGCACGAACCCTGGATTTTGAAAATCTTACCAGCACGAACACTGGATTTTTGAAAATTTATCAGCACGAACACTGGATTTAGAAAATTTTTACCAGCACGAACACTGTATTTTGAAAATCTTACCAGCACGAACACTGGATTTTTGAGAATTTACTAATTGATTTTGATAGAAGATTTTCAGTCTTCACCCTCACGACGACTTGGACAACTGTCGGGGTCTCAGGATTCATCCCTTAACCTGAAGGGGAAACTCGATGCAAATGCAAATTGATGCAGATGAATGTGAATGTATGCAAATGAATGTGAAATGATGCACATGCATGCAAAATGATGCACATGCATGCAAAATGATGCACATGCATGCAAAATGAGAGATTTGTTTGATCTTGCCTACATACAAGATGTTTTGAAAATAATTTTCAAAATAATGCCCCAGTGTAACTGGGAAAGAAGAATTTGACCATTATTGAAGAAAATATATTGAGGAATTACAAATGATGGAATAGAGGATTTAAGTATAGAAAATTTTCAAATATTGAGCATTGATGGGGTCTGATAATTCCACACCATCGGTATTGATAAGCAGATATGAATTGCGGGGTAATGCTTCCTCGACAACATAGGGCCCTTCCCAATTCGGTGACCATTTGCCACTTGGGCGGCGCTTGAGATAAGCCATGGATCTGAGTACTAGATCATTGACTCATAATTTCCTTTCAATGACAAATTTTGCATATTGTCTGGCTATCCTCTGACGATATGATTGAACGTGCTCTGCTGCTCTGAGTCTTCTTTCATCTAGCAAATCAAGTTGTACTAGCCGCTGTTGATGATACTGATCAAGAGGTAATTCGAGAAGTGATGCAAATTTCAGAGCAGGATTCTGAACATGTAGAGGCAATACTACTTCGGTTCCGTAGACAAGTTCTGACGGAGTAGCATTAGTTGGAGTTCGAATGATGGTTCGATATGCCCACAATGCATCATGAATCTTCTCATGCCAGTCACGGCCTGTTTCCAAAGTTCGCTCCAGGATTCGAATCAAAATCTTATTGGTGGCCTCTGCTTGGCCATTTCCTTGAGGATAATAAAGAGCGGAGAAATGATGATGGATTTTGAACTTCAAATAGAAAGTCCTCATTCTCTCATTCTTGAAATGACTACCATTATCTGACACAATATCATGTGGTATGCCAAAACGACATAGGATATTCTTATGGATGAATGAGACCACATGTCGACCTTCTACTGTGCGTAGAGTGACTGCTTCTACCCATTTAGTAAAATATTCTGTTGCAGCAAGAAAATATTTATGGCCATTTGAAGCAGAAGGGGTAATGGAGCCAACAACATCAAAAGCTGATCATGCATATAATTCAGGGTTTATTAACATTTAAATATGCATGATTTTATGAAATAATGTTTCAAAAACCCAATTTTATGTTAGTTTTTGAGTAAATGTGCTAAAATGATTTAAAAATAGAAAATGCATGAAAAATAGTTTTATTTTTACATTTTTATACATATTTTAGTTTTTGTTATATTCATAGTAGTTTAGTTTTAGTTTGCAATTAAAAATGAAATAAAAAAATAATAATATAGAAAAATATTTTTTCATTTTAAGTGTTTGTTTTTTTTAAAAAAGAGAAAAAAAATTTACAATAGTTTTTTTTTAGTTCTTCATAAATAAGTTTTGTTTTTAAATCTTTGAAAATTTTATATAGTTTTTGATTTTTGAAAATTGCAAAAATAAACACAAACCGGTTCACCCGGTTTGCTTTTAAAAAAAATAAATAAACAAACCGGCTTGAACCGGTTTGCATTTGTTTCAAACCGGTTCCAGCCGGTTCGTTACTTTTAAAAACCCCAAAAACAGGGAGCGGAAGGCGCCTCCTCCATTCACGCCCAAACCTTCCCTTTCCCCCTCTGTTTTTTCTCTCTTCCCAATTCTCTATTGCCGGATTCCCCTTTACCCCTTCTTCTTCCTCTATTTCTTCTTCCTCCTTATCTTCTTCTTCAATCCGGCGGTGGAGATATTCAGTCCGGCGACGGCGGCGGTGGTGGAGGTCGCCAACAGCTTCTTCCCTCAGGTTCACGGTGCGGTGAGTGCTGAGTTCTCCTTTTCTTCTTCTACTTCTTCTTCTTCTTCTTCTTCTTCTTCTTCTTCTTCTTCTTCTTCTTCTTCTTCTTCAGAACTTCCTCTTCTTTTTCATTTCTATTTCTTCATCCGTTTCTTCTTCTGCAGCTTCTTCTTTTTCCACTTCTTCTTCCGATCTCTTCCTCTTCTTCTTCTTCTTCTTCTTCTTCTTCTTCTTCTTCTTCTTCTTCTTCTTCTTCTTCTTCTTCTTCTTCTTCTTCCTCCGATCTTCAGCATTTTCTTCTTCCAATTGTTTTTCTTCTTCCGATTTCGATTTCTTCTTCAGTTTCTTCTTCTTCTGCAGCTTCTTCTTTACGTTCTTGATGTTTCTGTAAAACGGATATAAAAAGAAAAAAAAAACTGAAAGAAAGAAAAAAAAAAAACTATCGATCCTTGTTGTTTCTAATTTTTTTTTAGTTGTCTATTCGATTGATTCATTTGTAATTTTGTTTACTGTAATCTTTTCTGTTTGATAGTTCGGTAGTTCCCTGTTTTGATTTTCTGAATTACTGATTTTATTTTTTATTTTTTTCTTTTGTTTTCTGTGTGTGTATGAATTACCGATTCATTAGTTTCTTGTCTTTTCATTTTCTTTCACTTCGTAATTCTGATTTTCTGTGTGTAGTTAGTAATTCTGAATGTTTTGATCTTTGCCTTTCTGATTTTTATTTTTACTTTGATTCATTAGTTGTTTTGATTTGATTTTTTTTTCTTTAGCATAAATCTGTTTTTCAGTTTATTTCTTGATTGCTGTCAATGTTTTCTATTTCTGTTTTCAATTACAAATGTTCATGTTTTCAATTTAGTAATGTTGTGTTGCTTTCATTCCACGCATAAATTCTTATTTTGTTTCCATTTCTTTTACTTACTTGTTCATGTATTTTGTGTTTGCTTAATTCTGTAGTCTTTTTAATTTCTGGTTTGTTCAGTTAAGTTTTTCCTGTTGTTAACATTCATGTCATGTTTTTCATTTAATGTTTTTAACCAATTCAACTCCTGTTTTTTCAATACAGTTTAGTTTTCATATTCAAGTTCTTGTTATTTTTACATTCTGATGTTTTGATTTTTCTTGTTAAGTAAACTGTTAGTTAAGTACCTGTAATCAATTAGTTAGATTTCTTTCATATTTCTAGCATGTAATTAGTATTTTTTTAGTATAATTCTACTTCTATCTCTGGCACTGCTCGTGTTCATTTGAATTGTGCAGGATAGCACAGACTGGAGCGGAAGCGATTACGTGACACGAAGTACGAAGAATAAAGTCTTTTTACTTTTTAGTTTAGATTTAGGAATTTAAGTGGGTTTGTAAATATTGCACTTTACGCCCTCTGCGAAGGGTATTCATTTGTTGTAATAGTTAGTTGTTTTTACTTTTCTTGAATATTTTACATTTCAAATAATTCGGCAATAAAGATTAGTTTAGATTTGTGTACTTGAATACGATATATTCCCGTTCCCTGAGTTCGACCCGGTCTCATCCACTAGTGAGAACCGGTTTTTATTATTTGATGTCTGGTTTTCACATGTTTTTCATTTAAAAATCTTTTCAAAATTACAACGATTACAAAAAGACATCAAAAGCCCACATAGAAAATGGCCATGGCGAGATGGTGATTCGCAAATATGTTGCTGGCGCATGAATAGAAGGTGCATGTATCTGGCATAGAGCACACTTCTTCACAAAATGGTAGCAATCTTGCTGCATAGTCTTCCAATAATATCATGCCCGGGTGATTTGCTTGATAAGAGTTTGGTAGTCGACGCGATCACTGCAAATGCCTTCGTGTACCTCCCGCATGACTTCTTTGGCTTCATCTTCATCTAGGCATCTGGCATATTTAGAACTGAATCTACGATGATAGAGGACATCAGCGAGAATAAAATATTGGGCAGGCACGCACTGAATCGCTCGTTGCTCTTACCAGTGATATTCTGAGAGAAGGAGACAGATGTCTTCTCCTTGATGGGAGCCTTTCTGAAACTGTCCTCAGCTTGCTCAGACATCATCCAAATTATCATTTTCTTGAACATCTGATATGTAGCAGGATCAATGTCATTCCTATCATTCAGACTCTGTCTTCTGGCAAATCTTGGAGAATCCATTTCTTCTTGTCTGTTTCTAAAATTATTGATGCCCTGATACAGTGGTGTCTTCTTGCTTGATCTGATCTGAACCACTTGGGAATACTGATGCTCTCTACAGAATGGATGATTATATTTTAATGATGAAGATTCAGGATAGAAATGAATATATGAAAAATATTTGATGAGAATTTGGTAGATAATTGAAAGAACATCCCATTATTAGGGATTGGGTCGCCACTGGAGTCACGACAATTGTGTTGCCCCTTCTTTGCGAGGAGAACGAACAACTGCAAATATGCCTTGTCACCTAGGCGAGGTCGTCAAACCATGATAAAATGAAAATTGAAGGATTTTTTTTTCTTCATTGAAGGAAAAATATGATTGCATCAATAGTGGATTTGAGAAAGAGAGAGTATATAGACAGTCTGCCACCACTCTCAAGGATCAGCAGAGACACGAAGACCAAGGAAAAGAGTGAGAATTATGAAAGAATCTCAGCCATATCTGGCAGAATGGCATGTTTCGGACCACTGCGCTGATGCAAGGTCGAACTCTGGCATAACCCCTGATAGTAGCCGAGCTTCTACGTGTTTTTGTCTCTCAGAGAATTGCCTGATTCATCACTCTGGATAGTAGTAGGTATAGGAAAATGGGCCAAGTAGCTTGAACTGCTTGCCATACACATGTATATTTAGGAAGAAGGCGAGCCCTTTAGTGCACAGAACCATTGCATGCTAGATTCTTTCTCGAGCTGTTCTGGATAGCGTACTGACTTCTGCGAATTCTCCATACTGTCGGTAGATCTCGATCAGGCTCACGTACTCATTCTCATTTTCTTCAATCAGTGGCCAAGACTTACGCTCTGTCATGTGAGCCACAACATTTTTAGGGTCCAGACCCTTGACATTGATCAGAACTTGCTGCTCTAATGGATCTCCAGGCTGACTGGCTGGCTCGGGCAGTCCCATAATCTCTGAAAACTCATCCATCAGTAGTGTCATCTCACCCCACGGGAACCAGAACGTGCAAGTGCGCGGATCCCACCGCTCTGCCAGTGCATGAATCAGATTGCCGTTGACTGTCAACTTTTCCACTGCAGATGCCAATTCCAACCCGCAATTGCTCAAGTGGTCCGGAAACATACGAGAGAAGTTTTTGAACCAGACATAGTACCACCGGGGGAAGAAGGGTCCGGTGCTAAGAGATCGATGCTCAGGAAGACTTTGTCGCACCTCGTAAGAGATGTGACCCTCAGGAAAAACAGAATTGAGCTGACTGAATGCCATTAGACTGAAAGATAGGAAGATTGGAATTAGACTTTGAAAAAAAATACAAGAATTTTGAAAATTATAGGCAGGATAAAGTGAAAGCTGGAAATTCGAAGTCCAGAGGAACGAAAGAATGAAAAATCACCTGGAGTTTTGAAGAAAATGTGGATAATTTAAAAAAATCATCTAGGGTTTTTGAGAAAAAGGAGATATTTCATAAAAGATGGAAAATTAGGTATTTTGGAAAATTGTTTGGTATTGGGAAAAATATGAGAAAATAAGGCAAAAATGAATATCATACATTCAATTACAAACAATTATGCACATGCAGCAATCCCTAAGAAGCTGACTCTAAATGCATCAAATTTGAAAGAGCTTTAGGACCCTAATCCTGACTCTAGGCTCAGATCAACTGTGTCCAATCATGCTATGCCGATATACTCGAGCCGAGGCTCGATGTACGTGGCATAAAAATTTATCTTCGGTTCTAGGCTTGTGTTTTCCCAACATCCTTGAGCGCCTGCCGATATACGTTGGACTATGGCCCTTGGTACGTGGCAGGAGGGCGTTAGTCCAAATAAGTGGCCCAGTTGTGAGGCTCTGTTCTGAACTATGGTTCTGGAAGACAGCCCAGCAACGTGAAGGTCGGGTAGACATAGGTGGGGTGGTTTTTGAAATATGATCACATGCAAGCAAAGAGAGGGCTCTAAGTCCTAAAGAGATAGAATTTTGAAAACTTTTGAAGAAGCAAACATTGTTTTCATACCAGTCCTAGATTGAGGAGTGTTGTATTTCAGACCTAAGTCTATGTGAGCATGCATAATTCAACTCAATATGGTCCTACCAAACCATGCCTAATCTATATGCAATCCATGTCAGCTGGGTTCAAGTCTAGGCTCCTAGGTTCACATGATATCAAAAATTAAAAGCTGATTGTTCATAGAGCACAATTTTGATAATTGAGCAAAGTCAAAGCACATAATTGATCAGGCGAAGACAGGTCCCATCACGGTCGCCAAACCTGTTATCATCGCAAAAATTTTTTCCTTCCCTTGCGAGAGAGAAACGAATTTCGCGAGTCAAACTCAACCAAAGTTTTGAAAATGGTTTTGAAAATTACTCGCCTCCGTTTTGAAAATTTGCGGAAAAATTCCGTGGAATGGGATCCGCCTGTCGGTACGAGGTTTAACCGTTCTTGAAGCCTTTACGAGGGGTAATTGAACCAAGGATCAATTACGTGCTTTAACTTGACTCAAATATCTAAATTATGCTCTATTTTTCCTAGAATGCACAAAGAATCAAGCTTGTGCTATGAAATTTTGAAAATAATGCAAGTTTGAGAAAATATGATGTTTGCTTTAGAAAATTGAAATGCATTTAGAAAAGGACTGGAAAATGCTTGAAAATGGAATTCCTGGAAAAATCATTGAATTTTATTGGAAATCAGAAATTTGCATTGGAAAGTGATTTCTCAGGAAAAATTTGAACTTTAGAAAATCGATTTTGAAATTTGGAATTGCTTTTCTGAGAAAATGGATTTGAGAATTCTAAGAAAATCTAAGAAATTCATTGGAAAATGACTTTTGAAATGGAAAATAAATTCTCAGGAAAACTGGAAAATATGAGAAAATCGATTTCTAAAAACTTGGGATTTTGAAATTTGAGAATTTGAAAACATAGGAAAATCTTGATTTGAACTTGGGAAATAGTTTGAAATGTCATTTGAAAACTTAGGATTTTGAGAAAATCAGATCCCGAGAAAGACTTGGAAATTCTTGAGAAAACTGATTTTTTTTTTAAATTGAAATTGGAAAATGAATTTGAAAACAATGCAATTTGAATAATATGAATGAATGAATATGAATTTGAAAAGGGAATTTCATTGAGGAATTGAGAAATTCTTTTGAAACTTTGAGAAATGTAGTGCATTTTTGAAGTTAGCCTAAGAGTGTAGGCTGAATGTGGCTAATATAAAGATCATAAATCTTGGTTTTCTTCGTATTCTGACTATGGCCATAAATACGAATCCCACCGAGTTTATAAACTCCATAAGAGCTTGTGCATGTGTCATTCGTGTAAACCATAGTGAATTTAAAATAATGTGCATGAATCATACATCACATATTGAAATTTGCATAAATTAAACTATATGCAAATGCAACCCTATTCTAAGCAGAAATGTAACTCTTATTCCAAATATTACATTATTTTTTTTACATTGAATTGAAATAAAATAAGAAAATAAAATCTTCTTCTTGAATATTCCTGCAAAACTAGAAAACAGTGTTAGCACAAAAATGTAGGTTTTTCTGAATTTATCCAAAAATATGGGAAATTATCGGATATTATTCAGATATAAACCCAAAATCATACCCCCTTTGATATAAACATGATAAATAATGAATAAATTTCAAAAATAAACTTGAAAATTCGAAATTGGGGTCAAAATGACCAAAATACCCCTGATGACCTTGAAATCAGGGTTTTATGAAAGATTTTTTGTAAATTTTGGAATTTTGAAAATCAAATGAAATAAGTCAAACATAATATGATAAAATATGATGATATGCATGAAATTTTGGAGAATTAGAAATTGAAATTTCGAAATTTAGGTCAAAATGACCAAAATACCCCCGATAACAAGACTATGGCCTTGAAACCAGGGTTTTCTGAAATAAATTTTGCAAAATTGAAAAATATGAAATGCAAATGAAATTAAAATTAACCCTAATATGATTCTACATGCTTATGTGCATGATAAAAACCCTAAAATGACGAAAATATCATAAAAAATCAAATTTAACCTGATTTTCGCCTGATTTTCGCTTCTGAACTTAAAGATAAACTAACACATGGAGAAAATGAACTTGGAATTAAACCAAATTTGGCATGGACACCTAAAATAACCCTAAAAACAGAATGGAGCTCGAAAATCTATTTTTTTTGTATTTTTAAATATGCAAATTCAAATAAAAACCCTAAATTTTGTGATTTTTGCCTAAAATGTTGATTCTAAAGGGGATTTA
This sequence comes from Nuphar pumila, assembly GCF_984573655.1. Lineage (NCBI taxonomy): Eukaryota > Viridiplantae > Streptophyta > Magnoliopsida > Nymphaeales > Nymphaeaceae > Nuphar > Nuphar pumila. Next base: position 54,196,540 of record NC_143250.1, on the reverse strand, counting down.
GGATATCAAACTTCCATAAAAATTTTCAAAATTTTATGGGGTGACAGAGGACAGTAAGGCAAGGATTTTTTCCTTTTACACTTTCGGGTTTTGACCTATGGTCGGAGCTGTGCCACTCCGGCAAGTCGGATCAGAATCCATGGCCAGTACAGCTGAATCCATGGCCAAACGATTCAGGACCAATACCGATACTGACAACATTGGGTTAATTGGACCCACATTTGAAATCAAACACGGATGCATGTAAAGTGACCCTACCTAAGGGTATCAACAGGTCGGATCTGGTTTGAACCTAGAAGAGTCCAAACCCGGATTTGACCTTGAGGTCCTGGCACTGGATCTGGACTGGGGTCCAATCAGGTCCCTCATAAGAAAAACCATACCTTAATCCTAAATGGATTACATGAACCAGACCCGATCGGTACCCGGCAAATTAATTTTTTTTTATCTTTTTATATTGAAAATTCACGGTTCTTAATTGAAACTCTGGTCAAATCCGTTTCTGGTATGAAATTTTACACATTATACCCAGATCCATATACTAATCAGACCCCTTAGGTCTGATCCGGTTTCTAATTAGACCTCCTTCTTTATCACCAAACCCTGAACCTGTAAGGTTTGGTACGGGTCGGGTCCAGGTCAAACCCAATTCATTGACACCCGTAACTCTACCAAAGATCCATTTGGGCTGTATTGCCTAATCAGATACATACATATAATCAGGTTGGACTTTTGACGTCAGATTTTAAGTCAGGCTCAGGTTTGAATTTGGATTCAAATTCAGAAATACTCCAACCAAATCAGTACTCGAATGCATCTTTACTGACTAAATGGACTTAGATTTGGTCCAGTAGCTAACTCGAACCCGAACTGTTTACATCCCTAGGCGCCTTTAAGGATAAATGCTATCGGGGTGGGCAAGTTGGGCTCCATTGACACTCTTTAACGCCTTTAAGAAAAACCTACATTTTTGTGCTAACACTGTTTTCTAGTTTTGCAGGAATATTCAAGAAGAAGATTTTATTTTCTTATTTTATTTCAATTCAATGTAAAAAAAATAATGTAATATTTGGAATAAGAGTTACATTTCTGCTTAGAATAGGGCTGCATTTGCATATAGTTTAATTTATGCAAATTTCAATATGTGATGTATGATTCATGCACATTATTTTAAATTCACTATGGTTTACACGAATGACACATGCACAAGCTCTTATGGAGTTTATAAACTCGGTGGGATTCGTATTTATGGTCATAGTCAGAATACGAAGAAAACCAAGATTTATGATCTTTATATTAGCCACATTCAGCCTACACTCTTAGGCTAACTTCAAAAATGCACTGCATTTCTCAAAGTTTCAAAAGAATTTCTCAATTCCTCAATGAAATTCTCTTTTCAAATTCATATTCATTCATTCATATTATTCAAATTGCATTGTTTTCAAATTCATTTTCCAATTTCAATTTCAAAAAAATTCAGTTTTCTCAAGAATTTCCAAGTCTTTCTCGGGATCTGATTTTCTCAAAATCCTAAGTTTTCAAATGACATTTCAAAGCATTTCCCAAGTTCAAATCAAGATTTCCTTATGTTTTCAAATTCTAAAATTTCAAAATCCCAAGTTTTCAGAAATCGATTTTCTCATATTTTCCAGTTTTCCTGAGAATTCATTTTCCATTTCAAAAGTCATTTTCCAATGAATTTCTTAGATTTTCTCAAAATTCTCAAATCCATTTTCTCAGAAAAGCAATTCCAAATTTCAAAATCGATTTTCTAAAGTTCAAATTTTCCTGAGAAATCACTTTCCAATGCAAATTTCTGATTTCCAATAAAATTCAATGATTTTCCCAGGAATTCCATTTTTAAGCATTTTCCAGTCCTTTTCTAAATGCATTTCAATTTTCCAAAGCAAACATCATATTTTCTCAAACTTGCATTATTTTCAAAATTTCATAGCACAAGCCTGATTCTTTGTGCATTCTACGAAAAATAGAGCATAATTTAGATATTTGAGTCAAGTTAAAGCACGTAATTGACCCTTGGTTCAATTACCTCTGATAAAGGCGCCAGGAACGGTTGAACCTCGTACCGACAGGCAGATCCCATTCCACGGAATTTTTCCGCAAATTTTCAAAACGGAGGCGAGTAATTTTCAAAACCATTTTCAAAACTTTGGTCGAGTTTGACTCGCGAAATTCGTTTCTCTCTCGCAAGGGAGGGAAAAATTTTTTGCGATGATAACATTAGTATGTAACTTAATTATGTTAGGTTTCATTATATTTAGTTGTCAATTTTAATTAGCCTAGTTACTCTATCTAGGTTGGCGTTGACCCTATTCAAGCCATATCCTAAACCGTCACCTAGCTAACCCCTAACCCTAATTAACTGTAGTAACCTTAGTTAGATGATTAACCTTTAGCTAACCCTAGTTATTAGGTTAATAATAGTTAGTAGCTAACCTTAGTAATTAGTTATTCCTAATTAGACTAACCCCTAGGTAGTTAGGTTTAACCTTAGTTAGTAGTTCTAGTTAATTAACCCTAACCGACCCTTATCAACCATAGTTAAACCCTAGCCTATCCGTAGGTAGTTAATATTAGTTAGTACCTAATCCTCTTTAGTGTCTAACATTAGTCGTCCTAACCATAGTTATTAAGTATTCTAACTTAGTTCATAACTCTAGTTAGACTAACGCTATATAGTTAATTAACATTAGAAGTAGTTAATCTAAGTAGTGACTAACCAACCCCTAGCGAACCCTAGTTAGTTATTAGCTATAGTTAACCTAGTTAGCTTAACCGTAGGTTAGTAGTTGTTTTATTAGGTTAGAATTAACACTAGATTAATTAGTTCATTAGTTAATTATATTAGCTAGAGCATATTAGACTTATTTAGATTTGTGATGCAGTTAGATAGTTTAGCATTAGAGTTAGTTAGTTAATGAGTTTAGTTTAGATTAGAGTTAACGAGTGATTTAGATTAGAATTAATCTTAGTTGTGTAGGTTATTTCTTAATTTTATAATTAGCTTAATTATTGCCTTTTTACTGTGGTTTAACAGTAGATTAGGTTCAGTTAGGACTGTTTTTATTAGTGTTTTATTGTTTTAATGTCATTAGTGGATTTAAATAAATGAATAGTGCACTGAATTTTAAAACTGATTTTTATCATGTCGTGCACTCATCATTTTATGTGGATTTTTCTCGAGTTTTCTGGAAATTTTTTTTTTATTCTCTACATCTGCGTGTTAACTTTCTGCAGACCAAATTTCAGCTCAATTAGAGTTGATTTGGTCTGGTTTTTAAGTGTTTTGTGAAAACAGCTTTTTCGGGTTCTCAAATTTCGGGTCCTGCGATTTTCAAGATTATCCTGATTTTAAAACGCTTATATCTGGAGATCCAGAACGTATTTTTCAAATCTGTAAAATGTGTCAGATTCTTGAATCTGTCAGTTACAGAACAGAAGTAATTTAAGAAAAATTGGATTTCGTTTGATCCCTCAAATCTGTGATTTGAAAAAAGCTGTCAGAGTCCACTTTTGCATTCTTTAAGGACAAAACAGTCATTTAGTTAATTATCTGATTTAGTGTAGTTTTAATGTTTCTAGTATTGTAGTTAGTGAATTAACAGTATTTAGAGTAGTTAGCATGCATTTTCTTGGTTAGTTTAATTAGATATTGTAATTGTAGTTTTCTTTAATTATTTAAGTGTAATTTAATTTTTGTATTAGTTTAACATTAAGTGTAGAAGTAATTTAGAGTTAAATATTAAATTGTTTACTGACTTTGTGTTTTCATTGGTGTAGGTTGATAAGTTAGAACAGATTTAGAGGTGTAAGTCATAGATGAAGTGCAACTGCACATGTGGTGAAAAGACAATTTTGCCCCTGGAGATCTGCTGAAGACTTAGCTTCCTGCTTAGTTTATTTTCGTAGTTTAGACTGTTATTTAATTTAAATTGTAATATTGACATAGTTGTAAACTTTGTTATATTAATAAAATATTATTTTAGAATTATTTCAGAATGTATCCCGTTCCCTGTGGATTCGACCCATACTCGCCACTCTGTGGAAAGTCTGTTTTTATATCTTTGGTTGATGATTTTCCCTTGTTTTCATTGAAAAATATCTTTTAAAAATATGCATTCCAAAATTCAAACCAAATTTTGGCACCGTTGTCGGGGAGCGGTGATTATATTCTGATTACTTCTGAGATATCATTTTATTAATATGTGTTTAGTTTAGTTATTTACTTGTTTTAGTTTGTAGGTTTTAACATAGTTAGAAAATATAGGGTTCATTTGCTGTGTTTCATAGGATTCACTGAATTCCATGCTTCAATGATCAATTAGATAGGTGAGTCTTAGATAAAATAGCAATGATTTCCTGTATTTACTGATTTAGATTAGAATTGTTTTTATTTCATAGAGTAATTAGATTATTTTAACATAGTCTAACATAGAGTAATTGCTAACTTGCTGATTTAGATTATATTGATTTTCATAGTTTAATTCTAACATAGGTTAGCTGCTGATTTAGATGTAGATTTGTTTTTATAGAATAATTCTAACATAGTTAGTTGTTTTATGTATTAGAGTTTTTATTTTATTAATTATAATTTAGGATGTATCATATGTATATTAGAATAAAGTAGTTAGTTGTTTTCATATTTTGTTCTGAATTTTGTTTTGATTTCATTTTGAATTTCATTGTTTACATGTATGAAACATCCGATCCATCAATGTATGAGTCAAAGTCACCAGACATGAAGAAGTCTTCAGAAGTAGAACATTGACCAGATGAGCAAAAAACTATGCATTTGTACATGCATAGTGGTGGTGCAAAGTCTAGTCAATCGACAACTTCAGAGGCTCAAGCATTCCAAGTTGTATCAATCCTTTCTCCTTATTTATTTTATTGTTCCGTAGTGTGCATCTGCATTGCATGTTTGCATTATTTTGTATGCCACTAAGGACAGTGTCATTCAAGCATGGGGGGATGGTTTAGATGCACAAAATTTTAAAATTTTTCTTTATGTCTGATAGCTTAAAACTCATAAAAATAGGTATTTAAGAATTAATTGTCGCATATATGATTGTTTGTCTGCATGATCTGACAATTTAAGAATTCGTAAGGCCCATGTGAATTTTTTTTTTTGATCTGATTTAAATAGAGTAGTTGTTTATGAAATAGTTAAAGAAAAGATAGTATTTTATTGTTAGAAAGTTTTGAATCACTTTAGTATAAGTATGCATAATGTATTTGGTGGAAAAGTAAGCAAGTGAATAATGTTTTTGAAAAAGGAGCTTAAAAGTATAGAGCTACGTTTAGTTGTTGATGTCTTCATGAATCCTAGTAGTGGAACTCAGACACAAGTTGAAATGTTTGAGTCTTTTGACGAAAAGGATAACGAAGGAGATCATCTTCTTGTCTAGTCAATATCTGTGGCCTTTGTAGTTTGAGTAAGTAGAGTTTGAAGGGTGTTTTACACTTGGTGCCCTAAAGCCATCTAATTTGGGAGCCATTGATTCGAAAGCTTGTTATATGGACTGCATAGAAAGCCTAAACGATAGAGACATTGCACATGATGAGAGAAAAACTATACGTAAACTATTAGAATAAAAGGTTTAGTGACTCGAGCAATTAAGTCCGAGGGATACTTTGTATCTGATGCCCTAAGGTTGTCTGACCTGGGAGTCACTAACCCAAAGCTCGCTACAAGGGTCACAAGACTGGATATTCGAAATAGTGCTCAAGTTAGAAGAATAAAAAAGAGTGAAAAAATGAAAATCAAAAGAAAAAGAATGAGCTTAATGAAAAAATCATTGCTTAGGAATGATTGTGAATTATTGTGCAAAAAATATACAAGTGAGGATAAATGAGTAATACATGATAATACTTGACTTTCTGAGAAAATTCATAGATAACTACAATTTTAGAAAAGTGAAGAAAAAGATTTTTATTGTGGTGGCATGAAATTTCTGAATTTGTTTTGAGAATGTAGATTTAATGAAATATTTGTTTACAATGAGTTCTTGATTGCCTAGCATTTCTGAAAAATTATTCATGCATGATATTGATGTTTGTGGGTAGCATCTCTGCAAACCCTCACGAGACCTTACTCGTCCACTGGGGTAACCCAGGGGTTTAAAGGGCTTGTTGCATAGGCTAAATTCAACCGCGATTCCTACGAAAGTGAGTTAGTTTTTATATTTATTTAATAAGAGCTTTCATGTTCTTGGGTAGTTCATATCTTCATTGCATGGTAGAGTGTATTGCTAGGGACTAGCAATTATTCTAGCATGGAGGTATTTGATGATGCATAAATTATACATTTTATTAACATATTTTCACTGCATAAATGCATCATCTATAGGTTAAGGGTATACACTTAGGTGCATAATGATATTATTGAGCTTTGGTTCGAATTCCATTGAAATCAGACTTAAATTGAGGAAATTAATGCATTTACAGTGTAGCGGGTCAAATCGCGGAGCCGATTTGGAGGATTTGGATCCAAACGTCCATTTGGACCTTGGATCTGGACCAAAATACTTAGAGATCCACCCCAGCCAACCCAATTCGAGTTTTCATAAATGATTTTCCAAAAAACCCCTGTTGAAAGAGGCGCCCAGTGAATATTTTCTTTTTAACAGCTTTTTTGAAAATGATCCAAAACAAGCCAAAACGTTAAAGAGGAGAACACGCCCATGGAGCTCTTGTCTTTGCTTTGATTTTTGTGCCCTAGGGGCACGATTCTTGCTCAACTCCACCTTCTACCAAGCCGCCCCTCTCACCCATCTTCTTTCTCATCCATGGAGGCCACCTTCAATGGAGATGTCATTCTTGTTCTTTCATTCTTTTCTTTTCAGACCTTGTCCTTCTTCTCCCCCTGCTGGAACTAACCTTTGATTTATCTCTTTGCAGTTGCAGCTAGAGTGTATCCATCAAGGTGGATATCCCGCTCTTCCATGGTCGGCCGACCCTGAACCTCGGAGCATTACCACTTGCGGATCCCTGCAAAGAAGGCAATGCAGAGATGTTAGACAGCATCACCAAGGTTCCTCGTGGCCCGAAGTCAAGCAAAGTCCGCTCTCTTCTTCCCCTCAGTCGTCGGATCGCCCTGGAGGTTAGATCTTCCCACCCACTGCTTCTAGTTAGAACCTATCCTGTGCGTGAGTCATGTGACTGTGATTTTCTGTTTTTTTTCGTCGGCTTTAGAATAGAAATTTTGTGCATAAACCAGCACGCAAAGTGTTTAGGTGTTTATGCTAATTGTTATTTTCAACCCAACGTTGGCTTCTATTATGCATGTGTGTGTGATTTGCTTTTCGTTTGTGTGTTGCATGTTGGTTTCATTATTGCTTCAGCCATAGTTAGGTCTGAGTGTGTTTTATTAGCAGTAGACTTTCTAGATCTTTTCATAGTTATGTCGTTTTTTATTTTTTTGGTCATTTGATTGGTTTTTGTGAATAGTGAGTATGTAGTTTAAAATTGTTAGTTAATGTTAATCAGCTGTAGCGTGTTTTCTGTATAGGATTCATTTGATAGATTATATGTTGAGTCAAGTTAATGTATATAGTTAGGTTGTTTTAGCATGATAATCAATTTAGATAAGTGTTAGAAATTCTGTTTTGCGTTTTTTATCTTAGTCGAATGTATTGTAAGTAGCTAGAGCATGTTTTCTATTTTAGTTTAATTCCCAGCATGATTAGTGAGTTTAGTCTATGTGTTTTTAGTTTAATTAGTTAGTAATAATCATGTGTTAACTTAATCTAATTTAGATCTGTAATTGTCATTGTGTCATTAGTTTAAATTCTATATTTCATTTTCCATGTGAGTGTAGTCATCTTCTCCAAAGGTAGGACGACCATTAGAGGTCCAGCAAGGTTGTAGAATTCATTTGGTAAGTTATTAAGTTTGAGGAAATTAGAATTAAAATGTCCAGGTTCATTGTATTAGTTTTAAGTATTTTAGAATTAAATTGTTAATGTCTCAACTAGATAACTTCTCATTTTCGATTTTATCCTTCCCTTTATGCCCTTTGTTTGATATGTATATACATTAATATAGTTATATTAATTTTATTTTAGCATAGGTAGTTAATTAATGTAGTTTGTAGATAAAGGGCATGGTGGTCATTGTTTTTGAAATATGTTTTTGGTAAAGATCTTAGCCTCTCCAAATTCGTGGATTTCAATTTGGGAAAGTGTTAGTGAAGTTTCAATCCAGACAAAATCTAATGAAGGCTTACCTTTACACGTTTGGAAAGAAATACGAATTTTAAATCTTTTGGCAAAAACGTGTGTGATGTTTTTAGAAAGGTTTTTATATTGGCTCTCTTGCTTTTAATGAGAAATAAAAAATGCATGAGCCAAAAGGCTGGACGGTTTTGAAAGTAAGAGCTTTCCTAATAAGCTATTAAGGTAAGAAATAATGGAGTTGACCCCTACCAAATTCGTGTTTTATCTTTTCTAAGCCCTTGAGTAACTTCCTATTCTAACCTAGCCTAAATAGGATAGTGTTAATGTAGCAATTATTGTTTTAGATTAGGATTTGTAAAATCGTGTGTTATGTGTTTAGGCAAGTTCAATATGTAGGTAATGTTGTCATTAGTGTTAGCTTATATTCTAATTAATTAGTATATAACTTAATTATGTTAGGTTTCATTATATTTAGTTGTCAATTTTAATTAGCCTAGTTACTCTATCTAGGTTGGCGTTGACCCTATTCAATCCATATCCTAAACCGTCACCTAGCTAACCCCTAACCCTAATTAACTATAGTAACCTTAGTTAGATGATTAACCTTTAGCTAACCCTAGTTATTAGGTTAATAATAGTTAGTAGCTAACCTTAGTAATTAGTTATTCCTAATTAGACTAACCCCTAGGTAGTTAGGTTTAACCTTAGTTAGTAGTTCTAGTTAATTAACACTAACCGACCCTTATCAACCATAGTTAAACCCTAGCCTAACCGTAGGTAGTTAATATTAGTTAGTACCTAATCCTCTTTAGTGTCTAACATTAGTCGTCCTAACCATAGTTAGTAAGTATTCTAACTTAGTTCATAACTATAGTTAGACTAACGCTATATAGTTAATTAACATTAGAAGTAGTTAATCTAAGTAGTGACTAACCAACCCCTAGCGAACCCTAGTTAGTTATTAGCTATAGTTAACCTAGTTAGCTTAACCGTAGGTTAGTAGTTGTTTTATTAAGTTAGAATTAACACTAGATTAATTAGTTCATTAGTTAATTATATTAGCTAGAGCATATTAGACTTATTTAGATTTGTGATGCAGTTAGATAGTTTAGTTTAGATTAGAGTTAACGAGTGATTTAGATTAGAATTAATCTTAGTTGTGTAGGTTATTTCTTAATTTTATAATTAGCTTAATTGTTGCCTTTTTACTATGGTTTAACAGTAGATTAGGTTCAGTTAGGATTGTTTTGATTAGTGTTTTATTGTTTTAATGTCATTAGTGGATTTAAATAAATGAATAGTGCACTGAATTTTAAAATTGGTTTTTGTCATGTCGAGCACTCATCATTTTATGTGGATTTTTCTCGAGTTTTCTGAAAATTATTTTTCTATTCTCCACATCTGTGTGTTAACTGTCTGCAGACCAAATTTCAGCTCGATCTGAGTTGATTTGGTTTGGTTTTTAAGCGTTTTGTGAAAACAACTTTTTTGGGTTTTCAAATTTCGGGTCCTGCGATTTCCAAGATAATCCTGATTTTGAAACACTTATATCTGGAGACCCAGAATGTATTTTTCAAATCTGTAAAATGTGTCATATTCTTGAATCTATCAGTTACATAACAAAAGTGATTTCGGAAAAATTAGATTTCTTTTGATCCCTCAAATCTGTGATTTGCGAAAAGCTGTCAGAGTCCACTTTTGCATTCTTTAGGGACAAAATAGTCATTTAGTTAATTCTCTGATTTAGTGTAGTTTTAATGTTTCTAGTACTGTAGTTAGTGAATTAACAGTATTTAGAGTAGTTAGCATGCATTTTTTTGGTTAGTTTAATTAGATATTATAATTGTAGTTTTCTTTAATTATTTAAGTGTAATTTAATTTTTGTATTAGTTTAACATTAAGTGTAGAAGTAATTTAGAGTTAAATATTAAATTGTTTACTGACTTTGTGTTTTCATTGGTGTAGGTTGATAAGTTAGAACATATTTAGAGGTGTAAGTCATAGATGAAGTGCAACTGCACATGTGGTGAAAAGACAATTTTGCCCCTGGAGATCTGCTGAAGACTTAGCTTCCTGCTTAGTTTATTTTCGTAGTTTAGACTGTTATTTAATTTAAATTGTAATATTGACATAGTTGTAAACTGTGTTATATTAATAAAATGTTATTTTAGAATTATTTCAGAATGTATCTCGTTCCCTGTGGATTCGACCCGTACTCGCCACTCTGTGGAAAGTCGGTTTTTATATCTTTGGTTGACAATTTTCCCTTGTTTTCATTGAAAAATATCTTTTAAAAATATGCATTCCAAAAGTCAAACCAACGTTCCTCCTTTCCGGCGAGCTCCCTTCATGGCAACCACCGCCCGACGACCTCTCACTCCCTCCGGAAGCCCAGGTAAACCCCCCTTCTCCTCTCATTCCCCCCCCCCCCCCCTTTTTCTTCCTCTGGATTCGCCGAAAGGCCGGCATGTGGCCAGCAGCCTCTGTCATGCCTTCCTCTTCCCTTTTCCATTAGGCAAGGGGCTCTGCCTCCCTTGCTTTCATCTCTTTAGCGGGCAGGGGACTCTGCCCCCTGCCCTTTTTACTATTCCGGCAGGGGTCATGGCCCCTGCCCTTCTCTTTCGAGTAGAGGCCAATGGCCCCTGCCCTTCCCTTAAGAAAGGAAGCAGGAGCCTTTGGCTCCTGCCTCATTTCTTGGAAACCCAGCAGAGGTCGATGGCCCCTACCCCTCTCTTGACCGACAGAGGCATCTGGCCCCTGTGTCGTTTTTCTATTAAGCAAAAGCTCGATAGGGGCCATTGGCCCCTGCCTCCTCTCCTGATAAGTCGCAGGGAGCCTTTGGCCCCTGCGCTCCCTCTCTCTACTCGTTTCCTTGGCAGGGGCCATCGGCCCCTGCCCCTTTCTTTTTAAAAATCTGGCAAGAGCCTAAGGCTCCTGCCCCTCTTTTCTTTAAAACCCAGCAAGGGCCTCCTAAGGCCCTTGCCCCTCTTTTTGAAGACCCAGCAGGGGCCGAAGGCACCTGCCCCACTTACTTTTAGCACGATTTGGCCCCTGCCCTTCTTTAAATATCAGGCAGGGACCGATGGCCCCTGCACCTGTCTCCTTTGGCGGCATTGGTCATTGGACCCTACCCTATTCTGTTTCAAGTCGGTAGGGACCTTTGATCCCTGCCTTGTATTGCGGAGAAGCCGAGTCTCCTCTCTACCTTTGCTCATTTATATGCCTTCTAAAAAAAAGTTATATTTTTGCAGTTTATGCAACGGAGCATGTTCGCACCCCGTGAACTAAACCAACAATCACCTACGCTCGTAGACGACTTCTTCCTCGCAATACCCCAAGGTAGGGAAAGTTGCACAATGACTTAAATAATTAAATTGAGCTTAAATAATTAAAGATTGAAAGGACTTAATTACATATTTATATACATATACGTATATAAGTACGTTTTTAATTCAAGGACGCGGGTTCGCGATCCTTGTCCTTTGCTTTCGCATTTCCTGTTTTTGTTTGTCGTCGTGCTTTGCGCCTAGGCTTTTGCTTTCGTATTTTCTACTTACTGTCTTTTAATTCAAGGACATGGTTTCACGATCCTTGTCCTTTGCTTTCGCATTTTCTGTTTCTGTTTGTCGTCGCGCTTTGCGCGCAGGCTTTTGCTTTCGTATTTACTACTTACTGTCTTTAAATTCAAGGACGCGGTTTCACGATCTTTGTCCTTTGCTTTTGCATTTCCTGTTTTTGTTTGCCGTCGTGCTTCGCGCCCAAGCTCTTTTTTTCACATTATTGTCTTTCGTTTTTGCCTTGCCATTGACTCAGTGTATTCGGAAGAAATACCTTTTCCACTATTTTACCCGATATGTTTTGGGAAAATCCTTGATCTGGGACAAGATCAAGTTGTTGGGTGATGGGTTCTTTTGCAAAGCCCATTTACCAAGACCAGTGTCGAGACTTGCATAGCACCCAGACACTGCATCATCGGATGCGCGATTCGAGAAAATCACATGCCATATGTAGGCAAGTTGTTGATCATTTCAAAAGATTTAGAATGTTAAAATAACTTTTTAAAACATTATATCTTTACGAAACACACTCTTGAGGCTCCTATTGAGGACCTATATCCCTTTCCTTGTAGTGTACTCTAGGACATGCGATGCATGTTAGTACTACGATGATTGGACGAGATGGTCATATGACCTCGATTAGTGCTCTGTGCACATTGTTGAAAACACATAAAAAAAATGGGATCGCTTTCATAGGCAAGATGCTCATTTTGGTCTAATGGACCAGAGCATGAAGAATGAGGCAACGGCTAATAAACTCTGTCGCACTCGATTCAACCTGGCTTTGTCAAGAGAGAGGACGAAGGGTACCAACTCCGATGGATAGACCATTTATGGCTTTTTACGGGAAAAAGACCTGTCTTTCCCAGTCATCGGAGGTTAGGGGGGATAGGGGCTATATAAGTTAGCCTAACACTTCTGCAGAAGTTGGATGCATCCCTATCAGGCCTTGGGGACTTACTCTCTCAACCATCGGTCGTCTTCATAGGAATAGGATTCAGTCAGACAACCGTGGTATCTTAAAATACTTAACATAATGAACACTCGGCTTGGTTTCGACTCACGAGCCATGTATGTACCCGCATGCCCGGTTAACAAGTAATAACTAAATTGAGCATGCTCACCTTTCATTTTGTTGCACTTAGCTTATTTCTCCAGTTTATCTGCTTAGCTTGCTTGTGTAAATTGCTTGTTTAAGCCTTCTTGATTAGCTTACTTGCTTAGTTTGCTCGTTACTACCTGCTGCATAAATTATTTATGCCTAATTTAGTTCTTTCTATTTTTGTGCTCACCTACTAGTTTTTCGCAAAACTAACCCATTTCATGGGTACATGTGATGAATAGGTGCATCACAGGCGATGACGCGACTGCGAGATGACTTCAGGATCCACTGTTTCAGATCATAGCTCTTCTCCTGGACATTTTGTTTTTGTTACAGTTTCTCTAGAGGGAATCCAAATTTTGTACAAACCTGACACTCTCTTTTAATAGAAGAAATGGTTTCCTAAGTGTTATCATCGCAAAATTTTTACTTTTGCAAATCAAACTGACCTTTGAAAAAGTTTTTTGAAAATAACTCGCCTCCGTTTTTAAAATGCGGGAAAATTCCGTAGAATGGGACTCGTCTGTCGGTACGGGGTTCAACCGTTCCTGCCACCTTTAACAGGGGTAATTGAACCAAGGATCAATCTTATGCTCTGCTCTATTCAACTTGTCTAAATCATATTCTAATTTCTAAATGCACATAGAATCAGGCATGTGCTATGAACTTTCAGAAAATGCACATTTTGAAAACATGATGTTTGCTTTGAATGATTGAAATATTTAGAAAATGTAAATCTTAGAAAATCGTGAATTGGGATTTGAAATGTACTTCTGAGAGAAATAAAATCGATTTTGAGGAATCCTTGACATTTGGTGAAAATCGATTCTGAGAGACTTGGTTTCTCTGAATTCAAACTTGGAAATTGAAATTCTAACTTAGAAAATTTGAATTTGGAACTTGGGAAATACTTGAAATATTCTTTGAAATTCAATGTTTTTGGGAAAATCGATTTTGCTATAAGACTTGGGAGATTTTAAGGAAATGAACTTCTTTGAATTGAGATTTGAATTGGAATTGGCAAATGCATGAAATGAATGAATATGGATTTGAGGAATTGAGAAATACTTTTTGTATTTTTGAGAAATGCAGTGCATTTTGAAGTTAGCCTAAGAGTGTAGGTTGAATGTGGCTAATGTGAAGATCATAAATCTAGGTATCATTCGCATTCTGACTATGGCCATAAATACAAATTCCACCAAGTTTATAAACTTCATAAAAGCTAGTGCATGTGCCATTCGTGTAGACCATGGTGACTTTATAAAAATATGCATGAATCATCATAAAAATATAAGCTATATGCAATGCAACCTAAGCTAAGCAGGAAATGTAAATTCTTATTCCAAAGTTTAATTACAAATTACATCACTATTGAAATTTAAATACATAAAAAATAAAGTCTTCAATGTACCTGCAAAACTAGAAAACTTGGTTAATGAAAATATGTTGGCTTTTCTAGATTTATCCAGTAATATCTAGAAAATACCGGATTTTGCTAGATATAAGCCTTTTTGCCATGATTCCCTTAAATAAAAATGATAAAGTATGAAATAAAATTGAATAAACATGAATTTAAGATATGAAATTTCGAAATTGGGGTCAAAATGACCAAAGTACCCCTAATAACAAGACTATGGCCTTGAAATTAGGGTTTTTAGAAATATATTTGGTAAAGTGCAAGTTTTGAAATTCAAATGCAAATAAATTAAACTAAATAAGCAATGACATGATGAAAATGTGAAAATTAGGGTTAGAGATTTCGAAATTGAGGTCAAATGACCAAATTGCCCCTGATAGCAAGACTATGGCCTTGAAATCAGGGTTTTTAGAAAGAGATTTTGGTAAAAATTTGGGTTTTATGACCTAAATGAAATCAAATAACTACAAAATTAAACCTAAAGTATCCTAAGATGCTTATAAACATGATAAAACCCTAAAACCATATGCTTATGCACGAAAATCCAATAATATCACAAATTTTGTGATTTTTGCAGTGTTTTTGGATCTTTCAGGAACCCGGTTTTGCAATTTGCTTAATTCAGCCATCAAATGGATTCCTAAATCCATAAAAATTGGTACCTGCACTTTTTATAACCCTAATGTCGAATTGGAATTATAAAAATAATTTTTTGACATTGAATTAATCCGAAAATTGCATTAAACCCTAAAAATATGCTATTTTTTTACCTAATTCACCAACCAGTCTCAGTCCAAGACCTGAACCAGGGGTCAAATCTCCATGGAAATTTATGAAATTTTACAGAGACTAACTAGGAAGTAAAACAGAGATTTCCTAATTTACAGATTGGAAAAAGCATCTCCGGTTAGGGATAAACCCTTCCGGCAATCTGAGCTAAAATATATCACTCTTAACAGGGATTAAAACAGCTATTCCAGATTGAAAATACAGACATAAATAGAAATCCTAAACAAAAATCTCTTAAATTTTAGTGGTGAACATTAGACAGAAAAATAATAATACTCACTTTTTACAGATCATGAATCGGATCTGTGGTTTGGGATTTATGACTAACACAAGTCTGATTAGGATTTTGGTAAACCCTAACGAGTTTTAAATTTAAAAACAGATTCTCTAAAAAGGGAAAAATACTAAACAGTGATAAAAAAATCCGAAAATTTCACAGCAGACAGATCTACTCAATGTGAATCCATATCACTTTACAGATCTAAAATCGGATATAAGATGAGATAAATATCTTCACAAAAAGTTACCTTCTTGATTTTAACCACGATTTTAAAGCTTTAAAAACCCGATTTGATGTATGATTTTTTTGACAGGGTTCCCGAGGTTCAAAACCTCTGATTTTTCTACAGTAACTCAATAACTCATGCATGCATCACATATAAAAAAATCAGAAATAAACAATGAGAACTTCAATCCGAAATAACATCATCTTTACTGTTCTAAACCTAAAACACACAGAAATTTAAGAAACTTGAAAAACCATGCATTAACTAATATAAATAAATAAAATAAACCATAAAACAGTAAATAAAACTTATTTCTATGCTATAGAACGTAAAACAAACATTAATAAACCATGAAAATAAAATAAAAACAGGGAATCAATGGCTGGAATTTGATATCACCTTTAAAACATAGATTTAACCCATTAAAAAGGGTAAATCATATATTTTATTGGTTAATAATGTAAAGAATCATATTAAAATCAATTCTAATGGATTAAAATCCCTGTAAATCATCCAAAACAGGGTTAGATCACCTTCTTGGATCGTTCTTGCTGATTCTTGATGGTTCTTGAGGTTGAATCCATGGTTTAATCCATGAAGGTGATGGTGCCAATGGCTAAATCATGCTTAAAACAATGAAAAATATTAAATAAAAACTAAAAATTAAAGAAAATAATTACCTTGAGGTTGCTGCAATGGAGGAAGGGCTGAAGAGGAGAGATAAGCTCCAAGAATCCAATAGGAGTGAGATGGAAAAATCGACCCCCCTTATGCATCTATTTATAATAAATTTTTTAGGTTTAAAAATTGACAATTTTGAAAATTTTGGACTCTAAAGGGGGGGGGGGGGCGATTTTTGGGTGGAGTTACCTATATTCCCTTGACCTAAATTATCCTAATTAATCCCTAATTAACCCCTAGCTAAACCTAAGAATCCCCCAAATGTGGCGCCACTTGGCGTTTTTCCATATTGGGTTTTTAAAACACCTTTAAAAACCTTTTAAAAACACTAGTTTTAAAAACTAACTTTCAAAAATGAGTTTTTCAAAATGGTTTTGACTCTTATAAACCTCTGACACTAACCAAGACATCAACTAACCCTAGTCTAGCCCTGACTGACTCGAATATGGCGCCACCCCGAGTGGGCCCTACTTGAGTTTTTCAAAAAGCGATTTTAAAACTTGAAATTGAAGGAATTTTCAAAAGGATTTTCAAAAGAAATTTTAAAATTAGAATTTTTGAAATGGCATAGGGTCCTAACTAGGTTAGAACTCCTCTAGATATGGTGCCAACTGAGTGGGCCCACATCGAGTTTTAGAAATTTTGAAATAAACACTGAAAATGGCTTTGAAAAGGGGTTAAAATCGATATTTGAAATTCAAGATCTTTGAAAATAGGGTCTCAAGCGAACTGGAACTCCGGGTTAGAGTCCTGAACTCTTAGGACTCTGAGATTTTAGATTTTAAAAAGCCAAATGAAAAAAAAAATTCAAAAGATTTTATCAAGAAATGATGAAATAAGTCAGAAAACACAGTCAGGGTTAGACTCCTAACTCAACCAAACTCTAAAATAGAATCCTGAACTAACTGGACTATGTAAAATGACCTAAATTTTGAAATTAATCGAAAAAGACTGAAAATGGAAGTAAAACAGACTTAAAAACCAGACTCCTGACCGGATTAGGACTCTAAGACAGAGTCCTGATCGGACTGAAACTTTCAAAGATTTGAGAAATTTGATGAATAGAGGAATTCAGAAGCGACACCACCTCAATGGGTCTCATATGCGAATTGAAATCGATTAAAATTTGAATTTGAAATGAATCCAGATTGTTTTCTGATAAAATATTTCGAAATATAAAGTCCTGGGGTTGGAAAATGACAGAGTATTGAATAAAAACCCAGATTTTAAAATTGATTTTGAAATAAAAGCTTTAAAATTCAAATCTGGATTGAATGTTTTGAAATAGGAGTGCTGGATCTCGAAAATGAGATGCAATGCTATGCAATGACATGCAATGCTATGCAATGACATGCAATGCTATGCAATGACATGCAATGCTATGCAGAATACATGCATTGACATGCAATGATCTGTAATGACACTGGATGAGGGTGAAAATTTGGGGTGTTGTAAACACCCCAAATTTTCCACATCCATTCTCAAACAACCCCCCTCATGCAGTGCCAACCTTGTTAGGTCAGTGTAGGAGTCAAACCCTGAGTCAGTTTCAGAAAATCACCATTTTACCCATTTTCACTAGAAAAATTACCATTTTACCCCTAGGTCATCACAGACCCCAGTCAGTCGGAGTCAACCAATCTCATTGGTGAGTTCAAAACATTTAGAATATCAGTCATTTCAAGCTCATTTGAAATCATAGTGAGAAAGCCATTTTCATTTCTGACCATTCCTGCCAAAATGGGATCATTTCTTCAGAAATGAGCTCATTTCTCACTCAAATCCAAACAAATTGTCTTTGAGTCAGTCATTCCCAGTCAGTCATGTTCCCCAGAGTCTAACTTGAGCTCACCAGGAGTTCAAGTGCTCCAGTTTCAGTTCAAAACCATTTCCAAGTGTCTAGGAGCCCATTTTAGCTCTTTCAGCTGAAATTGAGCTGAGTTCAGTCAATTGAGCTAGTGTTCAAGCTTTGATTTTAGTTCATATCAGTATTACTGACCTTTGTTCTAGCTCAAACCCAGTTCAGGTTCGTAATTCACTTCACTCTAGTGATCATTCCGTACCATTTCTCTAAAAATGGCAACTTTTCTTGAAAATTCAGTCGGAAAGGTCAGTTGAGTCAGTGCCTGGTCAGTTCATTTGAGTTCTGAAACTCTAAAACCCAGCTCAATCTAGCTCATCTCAGTTCAATCCAGCTCGAACCCCAATTTTTAGTGTCACTCTGACCCAGTAGAGTCCCGAAAACCATTTCTTGAGCTATTTTGCAAATTTTATCAATTTTAATGCTTTTTAAACTGGTACAAGTGTCAATCGGGGTGTGACATCCAAAATTCTTTATTCAAGGTTAGCATTTCACATAACATTTCATGTCATTTCTCATCATTTCATATCATTTCTCAGCATTTCATAACATTTCATCACATTTCATTTCATTTTCGAAGTCCAGAACTCCAGCTTTATAAATTTCAATCCAGATTGAGTTTTAAAAGTTTTCAGAAATCAATTTCAAACCTCAGGTTTCCAAAATTGACATTTTCACCCCGGGAGTCTAAATTTGGAAATATTTTCTCAAGAAAAATAATCTGGATTTCTTTCAAAATCAAATTTTCAAGTTCTACACTGAATTTGCTTCAAAATTCGCGATCGTTTCAAAAAACTGCCAAAAATAGCTCATTTCGTTTTGAAATATTTTCTTGAGAAAAACAATCTGAATTTCTTTCAAAATCAAATTTTCAAATTCTACATTGGATTTGCTTCGCAACGGGGTATTGAACTTCAAAATCCGAGCTTGTTTCAAAAACTGCCAAAAATAGCTCGTTTCGTCTAAAATTTTTCTAAAAAGACTATTTTGCCCCTCTAATCGTCAAAATGAATTTCAAAATCAAAATTTGGACCCGCTCTGAGATGGCCCATTCATTTGCATTTTTATTTTATTAAAAAAAAAAAAAGATGCTTCTTTTTATTTGTTTATTTTTTTGTTTTTATTGATTTTTATTTTTTTTTTATTTTTATTTTTTTTAGAGAGGAGGTGGGACCCACAAGGTGGTCACCCAAGCCTCCAGCCCCACTTTCCATTTTTTTCTCATTTTTTCTTTCCCTTTTCATTTTTCCCTCCTTTTCTTTCTTTCCTTTCTTTTTCCCCTTTTCTTTCTTTTTCTTCTTCCTCTTCTTTCCTTCTTTCCCCTTTCTTCCTTACTCCCTTGCCATTTCCCTCCACAGCCGTATGGCTGCCAACCATTCACGTAAAAGATGATTTCACTCTCTCATTCCTAGAAAAATTAAACCTAGAAAACTTAGGGCAAATGGCTATTAAGCCCTAAGTCCAAAAAACAAAAAAAGGGGGAAACCTATGGCTGCCCAAGAGAGCCATTCACGCACTTCCCTTTCCCATTCACGTAGGCTGTTGGGAGATTCTTTTTTTCATTAAGCTATTAAGACCTAAGTGGAGGGACATGGGGGGCTAAGTTTTGATTTTATGGAAAAGAAGGAGGAAGGCCATACGGCTGCCTCCTAACCCATCTCTCTCTCTCTCTCTCTCTCTCTCTCTCTCTCTCTCTCTCTCTCTCTCTCTCTCTCTCATTGCAGCAACACAGCCTCCTTCACTTGGACAACAGCCAACCATCACTGCCACATCTCCTTGCTGCAGCTACTACCTCCATATCAAAGCAGTCTTCAAGCTCCAGCCGGTGCAGCAAGTGAAGCTCCTCTCCTTCAGCCACAGCAAGTGCAACCCCTTCCTTGGTGACGCCCAGTTGTAGCTTACCTCCAGCATTCCTTCAAACACTTTCACTCCCATTGCCTCAGCACTCCATCGGCCCTTCCAAGTAACCCTCAAGGTAAGATCTCTCCATCTTATCAAACGAAAAAGAAAAAAAAATGGTTATATGGTTGTTTACTTTTCTATACATTCCATGTTTTTGCTATATGAGAGAATAGGATTCATCCAATCTATGGATTGGATCCCCTCTCACTAATAGCATACATTAAACAGTTTTTCTACCACCCTATGATAAATTTTTATCATTTTTTTATAAGTTTAATGTTATGAGCATGGTAGTTGATTTCATTTTGCATACTTAGGCTAGTTTATTTAGATTTCTTTATCAATCTTATAAATTTCAGTCATATGTCTAGTCCATTCATTACTTCATGCTTAAATTCTTGTCAATAAATCTTGAATACTTTTTTGGTAGATGCATCTATGTGTTTTTGATTCCCAGTAAAAAAACTCAGGTTCATTCGGGTTTTATAACCCCATAAAAAAAATAAAACACTGGATCGGGTTTTTGAACCCTCCCGAATTTCCAATTTCTGCTTTAGCAGAAAAGAACCTCCAACACCACCCTTGTGGGAGATTTGGATTGCTCTCCAAAAATCACAGTGGATTCAGGATTGAATCTACTAATGATCTGGAAATTTTGAGCTTTTTCCAATAAGTTTTTACCTCTGTCAAAAATCGGATTTCCCAGACCCCTGGGAAAATTTTGATTTTCCTGTGTCAGGGTACAGACATACCCTAATACATCGAGTCTGTTCAATCTATAGCCTGTCTGCAAAAACTTTCAACATGAAAGTTTTTCCTAACATAATGTTCTGCAATTTCCCAAAATTTGGGAATTTTTGGATCTGTTTCATTATTTTTCTTGGACTTTATCTTTCTGTCTAACAGATTCCAATGTCCAGAAATTCCAGAGATTTAGGTCTCTGATAACAGCATGCCCTTTTCCAAACCGTAACCCGAATCCCAATTCTGTAAAAATATCAAATATTACTCTATTTGTCAAGGACATTTTCCCACAATTTCAGCCATTTTCCCATCCATATTCCATTTTTCTCACATTTTCTACCGAAACCTGTCTGTTTCCTTCATTTACTAGAGTCGCCGGATTCCGATCCGACTTGCCGGAGTGGTACAGCTCCGACCATAGGTCAAAACCAGAAAGTGTAAAAGGAAAAAATCTTTGCCTTACTGTCATATGTCATCCCATAAAATTTGGGAAATTTTTATGGAAGTTTGATATCCTAAATCCCCTTTAGAATCAATATTTTAGGCAAAAATCATGAAATTTAGGGTTTTTATTTGAATTTCCATATTTAAAAATATAAAGAATTAGATTTTCGAGCTTCATTCTGTTTTTAGGGTTATTTTAGGTGTCCATGCCAAATTTGGTTTAATTCCAAGTTCATTTGCTCCATGTGTTAGTTTATCTTTAAATTCAGAAGCGAAAATCAGGTTAAATTCGATATTTTATGATATTTTCGCCATTTTAGGGTTTTTATCATGTACATAAGCATGTAGAATCATATTAGGGTTAATTTTAATCTCCTTTGCATTTCATATTTTTCAATTTTGCAAAATTTATTTCAGAAAACCCTGGTTTCAAGGCCATAGTCTTGTTATTGGGGGTATTTTGGTCATTTTGACCTAAATTTCGAAATTTCAATTTCTAATTCTCCCAAAATTTCATGCATATCATCATATTTCATCATATTATGTTTGATTTATTTCATTTGATTTTCAAATTTCCAAAATTTACAAAAAATTCTTTCAGAAAACCCTAATTTCAAGGTCATCAGGGGTATTTTGGTCATTTTGACCCCAATTTCGAATTTTCAAGTTTATTTTCAAAATTTATTCATTATTTCTCATGTTTATATCAAAGGGGGTATGATTTTGGGTTTATATCTGAATAATATCCGATAATTTCTCATATTTTCGGATAAATTCAGAAAAACCTACATTTTTGTGCTAACCTTGTTTTCTAGTTTTGCAGGAACATTCAAGAAGAAGACTTAGATTTTATTTATTTTATTTCAATTCCATGTAAAAATCAATGTAATATTTGGAATAAGAGTTACATTTATGCTTAGAATAGGGTTGCATTGCATATAGTTTAATTTATGCAAATTTCAATATGTGATGTATGATTCATGCACATTATTTCAAATTCACTATGGTTTACACGAATGGCACGTGCACAAGCTTTTATGGAGTTTATAAACTCGGTGGGATTCGTATTTATGGCCATAGTCAGAATACGAAGAAAACCAAGATTTATGATCTTCGTATTAGCCACATTCAGCCTACACACTTAGGCTAACTTCAAAATACACTGCATTTTTCAAAGTTTTAAAAGGATTTCCCAATTCCTTAATGAAATTCCCTTTTCAAATTCATATCCATTCATTCATATTATTCAAATTGCATTATTCTCAAATTCTTTTTCCAATTTCAATTAAAAAAAAATCTATTTTCTCAAGAATTTCCAAGTCTTTCTCAGGATCTGATTTTCTCAAAATCCTAAGTTTTCAAATGACATTTCAAAGCATTTCCCAAGTTCAAATCAAGATTTTCCTATGCTTTAACATTCTCAAATTTCAAAATCCCAAGTTTTCATAAATCGATTTTCTCAGATTTTCCAGTTTTCTTGAGAATTCATTTTCCATTTCAAAAGTCCTTTTCCAATGAATTTCTTAGATTTTCTCAGAATTCTCAAATCCATTTCCTCAGAAAAGCAATTTAAATCTCAAAATCGATTTTCCAAAATACAAGTTTTCCTGAGTATTCATTTTCCAATGCAAATTTTTGATTTCCAATGAACTTCAATGATTTTCCCAGGAATTCAATTTTCAAGTACTCTTTCAATTATTTTCCAAGCATAATTCAATTTTCCAAAGCAAACATCATATTTTCTCAAACTTGCATTATTATCAAAATTTCATAGCACAAGCCTGATTCTTTGTGCATTCTAGGAAAATAGAGCATAATTTAGCTATTTGAGTCAAATTAAAGCACGTAATTGATCCTTGGTTCAATTACCCCTGGTAAAGGCGCCAGGAACGGTTGAACCTCGTACCGACAGGCAGATCCCATTCTACGGAATTTTCCCGCAAATTTTCAAAACGGAGGTGAGTAATTTTTAAAACCAATTTCAAAGCTTTGGTCGAGTTTGACTCGCGAAATTCGTTTCTCTCTCGCAAGGGAGGGGAAAAATTTTGCGATGATAACAGGTTTGGCGACCGAGATGGGACCTGTCTTCGCCTGATCAATTATGTGCTTTAACTTAGCTCATTTATCAAAATCATGTTCTATGGAATGTTAGCTTTAATTCCCGATATCATGTGAACCTAGGAGCCTAGACTTAAACCCAACTGACATGGATTGCATGTAGACTAGGCATGGTTTGGTAGGACCATATTGAGGAGAATTATGCATGCTCACTTTGACTTATGTCTGAAATACAACACTCCTCAATCTAGGACTGGTATGAAAATAATGTTTGCTTCTTCAAATGTTTTCAAAATTCTATCTCTTTAGGACTTAGAGCCCTCTGTTTGCCTGCATGTGATCATATTTCAAAAACCACCCCACCTATGTCTACCCGGTCTTCACGTTGCTGGGCTCTCTTCCAGAACCATAGTTCGGGACAGAGCCTCACAACTGGGCCACTTATTTGGGCTAACGCCCCCCTGCCACGTACCAAGGGCCATAGTCCAACGTATATCGGCAGGCGCTCAAGGATGTTGGGAAAACACAAGCCTAGACCCGGAGATGAGTTTTATGCCACGTACATCGAGCCTCGGCTCGAGTATATCGGCATAGCATGATTGGACACAGTTGATCTGAGCCTAGAGTCAGGATTAGGGTCCTAAAGCTTTTTCAAAATCAATGCATTTAGAGTTGGCATCTTAGGGATTGCTGTATGTGCATAATTGCTTGTAATTGAATGTATGATATTCATTTTCGCCTTATTTTCTTATATTTTCCCATTTTTTCCAAAATACCAAACAATTTTCCAAAATACCTCATTTTTCATCTTTTATAAAATATCTCCTTTTTCTCAAAAACCCTGGACGATTTTTTTTCAAATTATCCACCATTTCTTCAAAACTCCAGGAGATTTTCCATTCTTTCGTTCCTCTGGACTTCGAATTTCCAGCTTTCATTTTATCCTGCCTGCAATTTTCAAAATTCTTGTATTTTTCCAAAGTCTAATTCTAGTCTTCTTGTCTTTCAGTCCAATGGCATCCAGTCAATTCGATTCTGTTTTTCCTGAGGGTCACATCTCCTACGAGGTGCGACAAAGTCTTCCTGAGCATCGATCTCTTAGCACCGGACCCTTCTTCCCCCGGTGGTACTATGTCTGGTTCAAAAACTTCTCTCGTATGTTTCCGAACCACTTAAGCGATTGCGGGTTAGAACTGGCATCTGCAGTGGGAAAGTTGACAGTCAACAGCAATCTGAATCATGCACTGGCAGAGCGGTGGAATTCGCACACTTGCACATTCTGGTTTTCATGGGGTGATATGACACTACTGATGAATGGGTTTTCAGAGATTATGGGACTACCTGAGCCAGTCGGTCAGCCTGGAGATCCGTTAGAGCAACAGTTTCTAATTAATGTCAAGGGTCAGGACCCTAAGGATGTCGTGGCTCGCATGACAGGGCGTAAGTCTTGGCCACTGATTGAAGAAAATGAGAATGAGTACGTGAGCCTGATCGAGATCTATCAACAGTATGAGGCATTTGCAGAAGTCAGTTCATTATCTAGAACAGCTCGAGAAAGAAATCAGCATGCGATGGTTCTGTGCACTGAAGGGCTCGCCCTCTTCCCAAATATACATATGTGTATGGCAAGCAGTTCAAGCTACTTGGCCCATTTCCCGGTACCTACTACTATCCAGAGTGATGCATCAGGCAATTTTCTCAGAGACAGAACCGCGTAGAAGCTCGGCTGCTATCAGGAGTCGTGCCAGAGTTCGACCTTACATCAGCGCAGTGGTCTGGAGCATACCATTCTGCCAGATATGGCTGGGACTCTTTTGTTACTCTTCCACTTTTTCTCGGTCCTCGTGTCTCTGCCAGTTATAAGGAGTTGTGGCAAATTGTTTGTTCGCCCCCTCTTTCCTAAGTCCACTATTGATGCAATCATATTTTTACTTCAATAAAAAAAAAAATCCTTCAATTTTCATTCTATCATGGTTTGACGACCTCGCCTAGGTGACAAGGCATATTTGCAGTTGTTCGTTCTTCTTGCAAAGAATGACAACATAATTGTCGTGACTCCAACGGTGACCCAATCCCTAGTAATAGAATATTCTTCCAATTGTCTACCAAATTCTTATCAAATATTTTTTCTATATTCATTTCTATCCTGAATCTTCATCATCGAAATTTAATCATCCATTCTGTAGAGAGCATCAGTATTCCCAAGTGGTTCAGATCAAATCAAGCAAGAAGACACCACTGTATCAGGGCATCAGTGATTTTAGAAGCAGACAAGAAGAAATGGATTCTCCAAGATCTGCCAGAAGACAGAGTCTGAATGATAGGTATGACATTGATCCTGCTACATATCAGATGTTCAAGAAAATGATGATTAGGATGATGTCTGAGCAAGCTGAAGACAGTTTCAGAAAGGCTCCCATCAAGGAGAAGACATATGTCTCCTTCTCTCAGAGTATCACTGGTAAGAGCAACGAGCGATTCAGTGCATGTCTGCCCGATATTTTATTCTCGCCGATGTCCTCTATCATCGTGGATTCAGTTCTGAATGTTCCAAATGCCTAGACGAAGATGAAGCCAAAGAAGTCATGCGGGAGGTACACAAAGGCATTTGCGGTGATCGCGTCGACTACCAAACTCTTATCAAGCAAATCATCTGGGCATGATATTATTGGAAGACTATGCAGCAAGATTGCTACCATTTTGTGAAGTGTGCTCTATGCCAGATACATGCACCTTCTATTCATGCGCCAGCAACATATTTGCGAATCGCCATCTCTCCATGGCTATTTTCTATGTGGGCCTTTGATGTTGTGGGCCCCATTACTCATGCTTCAAACAACTACAAATATTTTCTTGCCAATATTTTCTTGCCGCAACAGAATATTTCACTAAATGGGTCGAAGCTATCACTTTGCGTATAATAGAAGGTCGACACATGGTCTTATTCATCCACAAGAATATTGTTGTTTCGGCATACCGCACGATATCGTGTCAGACAATGAAAGTCATTTCAAGAATGAGAGAATGAGGACATTTGACTTAAAGTTCAAAATTCAGCATTGTTTCTTCGCCCCCTATTATCCTCAAAGGAATGGTCAGGCAGAGGCCACCAATAAAATTCTGATTAGAATCTTGGAGCGAACTTTGGAAATAGGCTACGATTGGCATGAGAAGATCCATGATGCATTGTGAGCATACAGAACCACCATTCGAACTCCAATTAATGCTACTCCGTCAGAACTTGTCTACGGAACTGAAGTAGTACTGCCTCTACATGTTCAGAAACCTGCTCTAAAATTTGCATCACGTCTAGAGTTACCTTTTAATCAGTATCAGCAACAGCGGCTAGTACAACTTGATTTGCTCAATGAAAGAAGGCTCCGAGCAGCAGAGCACGCTCAATCATATCGTCAGAGGATAGCCAGGCAATATGCAAAATTTTTTATTAAAAGGAAATTCTGAGTCAATGATCTAGTGATCAGATCAACAACCTATCTCAAGCACCGCCTGGGTGGCAAATGGTCGCCGAATTGGGAAGGTCCCTATGTTGTCAAGGAAGCATTACCTCACAATTCATATATGCTCATCAATGCTGATGGTGTGGAATTATCAGGCCCCATCAATGCTCAACATTCGAAAAATTTCTATACTTAAATTCCCTATTCCATCCTTTGTAATTCCTCAATATATTTTCTTCAAGAATGGTCAAATTCTTCTTTCCCAGTTACACTGGGGCATTATTTTGAAAATTGTTTTCAAAACATCTTGTATGCAGGCAGGATCAAACAAATCTCTCATTTTGCATGCATGTGCATCATTTTGCATGCATGTGCATCATTTCGCATTCATTTGCATACATTCGCATTCATCTGCATCAATTTGCATTTGCATCGAACTTCCCCTTCAGGTTAAGGGATAAACCTGAACATCCCCTTCAGGTTAAGGGATAAACCTGAACTTCCCCTTCAGGTTAAGGGATAAACCTGAATTTCCCTTTCAGGTTAAGGGATAAACCTGAACTTCCCCTTCAGGTTAAGGGATAAACCTGAATCATTTTCCATAATTCTTTAATTTCGACCTCCGGGTCATCCAATTTCCAATTTTCAAATTACCAAAATTCTCAATTTCGACCGCCAAGTCATCCAATTTCTATCCCCGTTCAGGATAAGGGGATAATCCTGAAACCGTTCATAGAAGCAATCCAAGTCTATATAATAGTTCTCGTTCTTAATTGAACCAATGACGTTCGTAGGCTGAATACCTATCGAACCCATGTCGTTCCTAGTGAACCAATGTCGTTCTTAATTGAACCAATGTCGTTCGTAGGCTGAATACCTATCGAACCCATGTCGTTCCTAGTGAACCAATGTCGTTCTCAATTGAACCAATGTTGTTTGTAGGCTGAATACCTATCGAACCCATGTTGTTCCTAGTGAACCAATGTCGTTCTCAATAGAACCAATGTCATTCTTAGGGTGAATCCCTATCGAACCCATGTCGTTCCTAGTGAACCAATGTCGTTCTCAATTGAACCAATGTTGTTCGTAGGCTGAATACCTATCGAACCCATGTCGTTCCTAGTGAACCAATGTCGTTCTCAATTGAACCAATGTCGTTCTTAGGGTGAATCCCTACCGAACCCATGTCGTTCCTAGTGAACCAATGTCGTTCTCAATTGAACCAATGTCGTTCTTAGGCTGAATCCCTATTGAACCCAGGTCGAACCCCTGCGAAACCAATGCCGTTCTCAATAGAACCAATGTCGTTCTTAGGAGGAATCCCTATAGAACCCATGTCATTCTCAGTAAACCAATTCACAATTTTGACCTTTTTAGCCAATCAATTTCCAATTTCCAATTTCCAATTTCCAATTTCCAATTTCCAATTTCCAATTTCCAATTTCCAATTTCCAATTTCCAATTTCCAATTTCCAATTTCCAATTTTCAATTTTCAATTTCAAATATCAAATTTCAAAATTCCAATTTCCAAAATTTGACCCTTTTGGTCATCCAATACCAATTCCAATAAATTTCTCTTGCAAGAGACCCTTTTTATAGGGAGAGTTCGAGGGAGCTCGTTCTTTTCGCATGCTATCCAATTCGTTCACTTAGCCCCTTTTCAGGGAGAGTTTGAAGGGACTCGTGTCTATGTGAACCGTTTGCAAAACAAATTTCCAATTTCATACAAGGAACCCTTAATTCAGGGAGAGCTTCGACGGAAGCTCGCTTTCCTTGTGACCGCAATTTCAAACTAGGCCATTTCATCATGAAGGACCCCCTTTTCAGGGAGAGTGTGATGGACTCGTTCCTTCATGACTAATTCACCGACCTCATCATTACCGGCCCCCTTTCCATAAGAGAAGCCTAATGTTAGGAAGTTTTGACGAAAGCTTAATTTCTCTTTGAAAGTTCGTTTTGCAAACACCTCCTCTTCAGGGAAGAGAGGAGTAATTCCTATTTCCAATTTCTGAATCTTCTCCTTTGGGGAAAGGAGAAGAAAATTTTTGTCATGGGTGCGTTGCGTTGTGCTTCAGATGCTCGCTCTCACCAAGGATTTCAAGAACATTTTGCCAATTTGTCATTAAATATTTGTTGATTTCAAAATTTTTATTGTATAAAAACATTACTTCAGAATACTTTCAGTATTACTTTCGAAAGGACAAAGCTTTCGCGAAGAAGGATTCAAAATTCAAATTCTTTTTATTGGCCAACCAAAAGGATGAAGAATAAATCCCCGATATGGCCAGCAAAGAAAATTCAATATTGTTGCAAAGCCATAAGTGATCGGTATTGATCGCAGTCAATGGCACATTTTTAAAGATCATTCTTGGAAAATAAAGCAATCGAAATATCCTGGGTGATACAAAAAAATCCATTCAATCCCTATATCTCCTCAATCACCTAAAGCTGCAATTAAATATCTGCAAAAGGGATCTCTCAACTGTCGTCAAGATGAAGACGAATTAGGCGAGTAGACCCCCGGGGCCAAAGAAGATTTGAATCATCTCCAAGATGACGGAGTTTGTGACGGATCCTTCCAGGGAAAGTTCAGAGCACCGTCAAGATGAAGGCGACTGCGATGAGCCTCCCGACAAACCCTAAAGGATATTTAATTTCCGCTATCATCAAGAGATTTCCAACCAATGAGCCAATAACCGTCGATATAATCCCTGAGAGAAAAAGAAGGATCGGAACATCTCCAAGATGAAGGAGTTTGTGATGTACCCTTCCAAAAAAAAAAAAGAGAGAAAAGTCAAGACATCTCCAAAATGAAGGATGATGTAATCTCCAAAAACCCAAGAGAGCTCTAATTCTGCCAAAAAAAAAATATAGTAGGCAGAAAGATCGTCATGAGAAAGAATTCCAGGATATCAGACTGCCAAATCTGCCAAAGAATCCTCTTTAAATTTTGTGAAATTCTATTATCAATATTCTTTCACAAATTGCTTTCACAATATCAAGAATACTCTCTTTTCTGCTCATATCAGGGAAATTGATAGCTTCCTTGAAAGAAAGCCAATTGCAAGCAATTTGAATTCGAATCTTGATTTTACGAAGTTAAGTCCAATCGGAGATAATACTTCAGGTAGA
This sequence comes from Nuphar pumila, assembly GCF_984573655.1. Lineage (NCBI taxonomy): Eukaryota > Viridiplantae > Streptophyta > Magnoliopsida > Nymphaeales > Nymphaeaceae > Nuphar > Nuphar pumila. The sequence goes on along the minus strand of NC_143250.1, from coordinate 54,166,690 downwards.
AAAGAGGGATACTTTCAAAACAATGTGCATCATTTTCAATTATTTTGAATCAACAACAATTTTCAACATTTTGACAATATTTTCTAGCTATCCTGGCGTGAAGCGAGAGCTTGAGGTTCATCTTTGGCACATCCTGACATCAGTTGTTATCCCTTTTAGGACTTGATAACGGGAGTTGTCAAGATTCCTTCCCTTCTTTGGTATAATCTGAGCGCACGGGCTCTCAGATTCGCACACTTCCCTGTGTCCCCACTGTCCCACCATAGACAGTCCAATTTCGGCTTGAGGTTAAGCCATCAATTTCAGCAAAAGGCAATTTCAAAAGTTATTTAGTCTCAGCAATGAGACGCCCAAAATCAATCCCTTTTCAAACTTTAGGGACCCCAATTTCCTTCTTTTTGCAAAACCCCTATCGGATTCATTGTGCGGAAATCCGAAGGTGCCATCACAGTCTCTTCTTTCGAGGATTCCGTTCATTTTCTACCCGATCAGGTTAAGGGTATAAACCTGGGCCTCCTTTGATGAGGTATTTCATTTTCTGCCCAATCAGGATAAGGGTACAAACCTGAGCCTCCTTTGATGAGGTATTTCATTTTCCGCCCAATCAGGATAAGGGTACAAACCTGAGCCTCCTTTGATGAGGTATTTCATTTTCCTCCCAATCAGGATAAGGGTACAAACCTGAGCCTCCTTTGATGAGGTATTTCATTCTCCGGTCAGGTTAAGGGTCAAACCTGAGCTTCGTTTCTACACGAGGTATTGCCCGTCCCATCCAGGTTAAGGGCAAAACCTGAATCTCACTTCTTTTGAAGTAAAATTTTTTTTCTTTATTCTCCATTTCATATCTACCATTTTCATCAGGGCTAATATCTTCATATCCAGTCGGATCCTTCTAACTGGGGCATTTTTATAGCCAAAATTTGGTGTGTTTTTCTTTGCCACTAAGCTCGTCTTCAAGCCGGCTTAGTAGCAAAGAGGGGCATCTGTAAACACCCCAAATTTTCCACATCCATTCTCAAACAACCCCCCTCATGCAGTGCCAACCTTGTTAGGTCAGTGTAGGAGTCAAACCCTGAGTCAGTTTCAGAAAATCACCATTTTACCCATTTTCACTAGGAAAATTACCATTTTACCCCTAGGTCATCACAGACCCCAGTCAGTCGGAGTCAACCAATCTCATTGGTGAGTTTAAAACATTTAGAATATCAGTCATTTCAAGCTCATTTGAAATCATAGTGAGAAAGCCATTTTCATTTCTGACCATTCCTGCCAAAATGGGATCATTTCTTCATAAATGAGCTCATTTCTCACTCAAATCCAAACAAATTGTCTTTGAGTCTGTCATTCCCAGTCAGTCATGTTCCCCAGAGTCTAACTTGAGCTCACCAGGAGTTCAAGTGCTCCAGTTTCAGTTCAAAACCATTTCCAAGTGTCTAGGAGCCCATTTTAGCTCTTTCAGCTGAAATTGAGCTGAGTTCAGTCAATTGAGCTAGTGTTCAAGCTTTGATTTTAGTTCATATCAGTATTACTGACCTTTGTTCTAGCTCAAACCCAGTTCAGGTTCGTAATTCACTTCACTCTAGTGATCATTCCGTACCATTTCTCTAAAAATGGCAACTTTTCTTGAAAATTCAGTCGGAAAGGTCAGTTGAGTCAGTGCCTGGTCAGTTCATTTGAGTTCTGAAACTCTAAAACCCAGCTCAATCTAGCTCATCTCAGTTCAATCCAGCTCGAACCCCAATTTTTAGTGTCACTCTGACCCAGTAGAGTCCCGAAAACCATTTCTTGAGCTATTTTGCAAATTTTATCAATTTTAATGCTTTTTAAACTGGTACAAGTGTCAATCGGGGTGTGACATCCAAAATTCTTTATTCAAGGTTAGCATTTCACATAACATTTCATGTCATTTCTCATCATTTCATATCATTTCTCAGCATTTCATAACATTTCATCACATTTCATTTCATTTTCGAAGTCCAGAACTCCAGCTTTATAAATTTCAATCCAGATTGAGTTTTAAAAGTTTTCAGAAATCAATTTCAAACCTCAGGTTTCCAAAATTGACATTTTCACCCCGGGAGTCTAAATTTGGAAATATTTTCTCAAGAAAAATAATCTGGATTTCTTTCAAAATCAAATTTTCAAGTTCTACACTGAATTTGCTTCGCAACGAGCTATTAAACTTCAAAATTCGCGATCGTTTCAAAAAAACTGCCAAAAATAGCTCGTTTCGTTTGGAAATATTTTCTTGAGAAAAACAATCTGAATTTCTTTCAAAATCAAATTTTCAAATTCTACATTGGATTTGCTTCGCAACGGGGTATTGAACTTCAAAATCCGAGCTTGTTTCAAAAACTGCCAAAAATAGCTCGTTTCGTCTAAAATTTTTCTAAAAAGACTATTTTGCCCCTCTAATCGTCAAAATGAATTTCAAAATCAAAATTTGGACCCGCTCTGAGATGGCCCATTCATTTGCATTTTTATTTTATTAAAAAAAAAAAAAAGATGCTTCTTTTTATTTGTTTATTTTTTTGTTTTTATTGATTTTTATTTATTTTTTATTTTTATTTTTTTAGAGAGGAGGTGGGACCCACAAGGTGGTCACCCAAGCCTCCAGCCCCACTTTCCATTTTTTTCTCATTTTTTCTTTCCCTTTTCCTTTTTCCCTCCTTTTCTTTCTTTCCTTTCTTTTTCCCCTTTTCTTTCTTTTTCTTCTTCCTCTTCTTTCCTTCTTTCCCCTTTCTTCCTTACTCCCTTGCCATTTCCCTCCACAGCCGTATGGCTGCCAACCATTCACGTAAAAGATGATTTCACTCTCTCATTCCTAGAAAAATTAAACCTAGAGAACTTAGGGCAAATGGCTATTAAGCCCTAAGTCCAAAAAACAAAAAAAGGGGGAAACCTATGGCTGCCCAAGAGAGCCATTCACGCACTTCCCTTTCCCATTCACGTAGGCTGTTGGGAGATTCTTTTTTTCATTAAGCTATTAATACCTAAGTGGAGGGACATGGGGGGCTAAGTTTTGATTTTATGGAAAAGAAGGAGGAAGGCCATACGGCTGCCTCCTAACCCATCTCTCTCTCCCTCTCTCTCTCTCTCTCTCTCTCTCTCTCTCTCTCTCTCTCATTGCAGCAACACAGCCTCCTTCACTTGGACAACAGCCAACCATCACTGCCACATCTCCTTGCTGCAGCTACTACCTCCATATCAAAGCAGTCTTCAAGCTCCAGCCGGTGCAGCAAGTGAAGCTCCTCTCCTTCAGCCACAGCAAGTGCAACCCCTTCCTTGGTGACGCCCAGTTGTAGCTTACCTCCAGCATTCCTTCAAACACTTTCACTCCCATTGCCTCAGCACTCCATCGGCCCTTCCAAGTAACCCTCAAGGTAAGATCTCTCCATCTTATCAAACGAAAAAGAAAAAAAAATGGTTATATGGTTGTTTACTTTTCTATACATTCCATGTTTTTGCTATATGAGAGAATAGGATTCATCCAATCTATGGATCGGATCCCCTCTCACTAATAGCATACATTAAACAGTTTTTCTACCACCCTATGATAAATTTTTATCATTTTTTTATAAGTTTAATGTTATGAGCATGGTAGTTGATTTCATTTTGCATACTTAGGCTAGTTTATTTAGATTTCTTTATCAATCTTATAAATTTCAGTCATATGTCTAGTCCATTCATTACTTCATGCTTAAATTCTTGTCAATAAATCTTGAATATTTTTTTGGTAGATGCATCTATGTGTTTTTGATTCCCAGTAAAAAAACTCAGGTTCATTCGGGTTTTATAACCCCATAAAAAAAATAAAACACTGGATCGGGTTTTTGAACCCTCCCGAATTTCCAATTTCTGCTTTAGCAGAAAAGAACCTCCGACACCACCCTTGTGGGAGATTTGGATTGCTCTCCAAAAATCACAGTGGATTCAGGATTGAATCTACTAATGATCTGGAAATTTTGAGCTTTTTTCCATAAGTTTTGACCTCTGTCAAAAATCGGACTTCCCAGACCCCTGGGAAAATTTTGATTTTCCTGTGTCAGGGTACAGACATACCCTAATACATCAAGTCTGTTCAATCTATAGCCTGTCTGCAAAAACTTTCAACATGAAAGTTTTTCCTAACATAATGTTCTGCAATTTCCCAAAATTTGGAAATTTTTGGATCTGTTTCATTATTTTTCCCGGACTTTATCTTTCTGTCTAACAGATTCCAATGTCCAGAAATTCCAGAGATTTAGGTCTCTGATAACAGCATGCCCTTTTCCAAACCGTAACCCGAATCCCAATTCTGTAAAAATATCAAATATTCCTCTATTTGTCAGGGACATATTCCCACAATTTCAGCCATTTTCCCATCCGTATTCCATTTTTCTCACATTTTCTACCGAAACCTGTCTGTTTCCTTCATTTACTAGAGTCGCCGGATTCCGATCCGACTTGCCGGAGTGGTACAGCTCCGACCATAGGTCAAAACCAGAAAGTGTAAAAGGAAAAAATCTTTGCCTTACTGTCATATGTCATCCCATAAAATTTGGGAAATTTTTATGGAAGTTTGATATCCTAAATCCCCTTTAGAATCAATATTTTAGGCAAAAATCATGAAATTTAGGGTTTTTATTTGAATTTCCATATTTAAAAATACAAAGAATTAGATTTTCGAGCTTCATTCTGTTTTTAGGGTTATTTTAGGTGTCCATGCCAAATTTGGTTTAATTCCAAGTTCATTTGCTCCATGTGTTAGTTTATCTTTAAATTCAGAAGCGAAAATCAAGCGAAAATCAGGTTAAATTCGATATTTTATGATATTTTCGCCATTTTAGGGTTTTTATCATGTACATAAGCATGTAGAATCATATTAGGGTTAATTTTAATCTCCTTTGCATTTCATATTTTTCAATTTTGCAAAATTTATTTCAGAAAACCCTGGTTTCAAGGCCATAGTCTTGTTATTGGGGGTATTTTGGTCATTTTGACCTAAATTTCGAAATTTCAATTTCTAATTCTCCCAAAATTTCATGCATATCATCATATTTCATCATATTATGTTTGATTTATTTCATTTGATTTTCAAATTTCCAAAATTTACAAAAAATTCTTTCAGAAAACCCTGATTTCAAGGTCATCAGGGGTATTTTGGTCATTTTGACCCCAATTTCGAATTTTCAAGTTTATTTTCAAAATTTATTCATTATTTCTCATGTTTATATCAAAGGGGGTATGATTTTGGGTTTATATCTGAATAATATCCGATAATTTCCCATATTTTCGGATAAATTCAGAAAAACCTACATTTTTGTGCTAACCTTGTTTTCTAGTTTTGCAGGAACATTCAAGAAGAAGACTTAGATTTTATTTATTTTATTTCAATTCCATGTAAAAATCAATGTAATATTTGGAATAAGAGTTACATTTCTGCTTAGAATAGGGTTGCATTGCATATAGTTTAATTTATGCAAATTTCAATATGTGATGTATGATTCATGCACATTATTTCAAATTCACTATGGTTTACACGAATGGCACGTGCACAAGCTTTTATGGAGTTTATAAACTCGGTGGGATTCGTATTTATGGCCATAGTCAGAATACGAAGAAAACCAAGATTTATGATCTTCGTATTAGCCACATTCAGCCTACACACTTAGGCTAACTTCAAAATGCACTGCATTTTTCAAAGTTTTAAAAGGATTTCCCAATTCCTTAATGAAATTCCCTTTTCAAATTCATATCCATTCATTCATATTATTCAAATTGCATTATTCTCAAATTCTTTTTCCAATTTCAATTAAAAAAAAATCTATTTTCTCAAGAATTTCCAAGTCTTTCTCAGGATCTGATTTTCTCAAAATCCTAAGTTTTCAAATGACATTTCAAAGCATTTCCCAAGTTCAAATCAAGATTTTCCTATGCTTTAACATTCTCAAATTTCAAAATCCCAAGTTTTCATAAATCGATTTTCTCAGATTTTCCAGTTTTCTTGAGAATTCATTTTCCATTTCAAAAGTCCTTTTCCAATGAATTTCTTAGATTTTCTCAGAATTCTCAAATCCATTTCCTCAGAAAAGCAATTTAAATCTCAAAATCGATTTTCCAAAATACAAGTTTTCCTGAGTATTCATTTTCCAATGCAAATTTTTGATTTCCAATGAACTTCAATGATTTTCCCAGGAATTCAATTTTCAAGTACTCTTTCAATTATTTTCCAAGCATAATTCAATTTTCCAAAGCAAACATCATATTTTCTCAAACTTGCATTATTATCAAAATTTCATAGCACAAGCCTGATTCTTTGTGCATTCTAGGAAAATAGAGCATAATTTAGCTATTTGAGTCAAATTAAAGCACGTAATTGATCCTTGGTTCAATTACCCCTGGTAAAAGCGCCAGGAACGGTTGAACCTCGTACCGACAGGCGGATCCCATTCTACGGAATTTTCCCGCAAATTTTCAAAACGGAGGCGAGTAATTTTTAAAACCAATTTCAAAGCTTTGGTCGAGTTTGACTCGCGAAATTCGTTTCTCTCTCGCAAGGGAGGGGAAAAATTTTGCGATGATAACAGGTGTTTACAGATGCCCCTCTTTGCTGCTAAGCCGGTTAGAAGCCGAGCTTAGTGGCAAAGAAAACACACCAAATTTGGATTATAAAAATGCCCCAGTTAGATGAATCTGACTAGGTATGAAAGAATTAGTTCAAGTGATGATGATAGATATAAAATGAAGAATAAGGAGAAAATGTTATTTCAAAAAGAAGTGAGATTCAGGTTTTACCCTTAACCTGGATGGGACGGGAAATACCTCATATGGAACGAAGCTCAGGCTTAACCCTTAACCTGACTGGGTTGAAAATGGAATACCTCATCAAAGGAGGCTCAGGTTTGTACCCTTAACCTGATTGAGTGGAAAATGGAATACCTCATCAAAGGAGGCCCAGGTTTATACCCTTAACCTGATTGGGCAGAAAAATGGAATACCTCATCAAAGGAGGCTCAGGTTTATACCCTTGACCTGATTGGGCAGAAAATGGAATACCTTATCAAAGGAGGCTCAGGTTTACACCCTTGACCTGATTGGGCAGAAAATGGAATACCTCATCAAAGGAGGCCCAGGTTTATACCCTTAACCTGATTGGGCAGAAAATGGAATACCTCATCAAAGGAGGCCCAGGTTTATACCCTTAACCTGATTGGGCAGAAAGTGGAATACCTCATCAAAGGAGGCTCAGGTTTATACCCTTAACCTGATTGGGCAGAAAATGGAATACCTCATCAAATGAGGCTCAGGTTTATACCCTTAACCTGATTGGGCAGAAAATGGAATACCTCATCAAATGAGGCTCAGGTTTATACCCTTAACCTGATTGGGCAGAAAATGGAATACCTCATCAAATGAGGCTCAGGTTTATACCCTTAACCTGATTGGGCAGAAAGTGGAATACCTCATCAAAGGAGGCTCAGGTTTGTACCCTTAACCTGATTGGGCAGAAAATGGAACGGAATCCTCGAAAGAAGAGACCGTGATGGAACCTTCGGATCTCCGCACAATGAATCCGATAGGGGTTTTGCAAAAGGAAGGAAATTGGGGTCCCTAAAGTTTGAAAAGGGATTGATTTTGGGTGTCTCATTGCTGAGACTAAATAGCTTTTGAAATTGCCTTTTGCTGAAATTGGTGGCTTAACCTCAAGCCGAAATTGGACTGTCTATGGTGGGATAGTGGGGACACAGGGAAGTGTGCGAATCTGAGAGCCCGTGCGCTCAGATTATACCAAAGAAGGGAAGGAATCTTGAAAACTCCTGTTATCAAGTCCTAAAAGGGATGGTGTCAGGATGCGCTAAAGATGAACCTCAAGCTCTCGCTTCATGCCAGGATAGCTAGAAAATATTGTCAAAATGTTGAAAATTGTTGTTGATTGAAAATGATGCACATTGTTTTGAAAGTATTCCTTCTTTTCTACCTGAAGTATTACCTCCGACTGAGCTTAACTCCGTAGAATCAAGATTCGAATTCAAATTTCTTGCGATTGACTTTCTTTCAAGGAAGCTATCAATTTCCTTGATATGGACGGAAAAGAAAGTATTCTTGATATTGCGAGAGCTATTGGTGAAAGAATATTGATAAAAGAATTTCACAAAATTAAAGAAGATTCTTGATAGATTTGGCAGTCTGATATCCTGGGATTCTTTTCTCATGATGATCTTTCTGCACTCTTTTTTTTAGCAGATTGGAGCTCTCTTGGATTTTTCGGGAATTTCATCATCCTTCATTTTGGAGATGTCCTGACTTTTCTCTCTTTTTTTCTTTTTGGAAGGGTATGTCACAAACTCCTTCATCTCAGAGATGTTATGATCCTTCTTTTCTCTCAGGGATTATCATGATGATTATTGGCTCTTTGGTAGGAAATCTCTTGATGATAGCTGGAATTAAATATCTTTTAGGGTTTGTCGGTAGGCTCATCACACTCGCCTTCATCTCGACGGTGATCTGAACTTTCCCTGGAAGGATCCGTCACAAACTCCGTCATCTTGGAGATGATCCAAATCTTCTTTGGCCCCGGGGGTCGACTCGCTTAATTCGCCTTCATCTTGACGACAGTTGAGAGATCCCTTTTGCAGATATTTAATTGCATCTTAGGTGATTGAGGAGATATGGAGATTGAGTGGATTTTTCTGTATCACCCAGGATATTTCGACTGCTTTATTTTTCAAGAAAAGTCTTTAAAAATGTGTCATTGACTGCGATCAATATCAATCACTTATGGCTTTGCAACAACATTGATTTTTCTTTACTGGCCATATCGCGGATTTATTCTTCATCCTTTTGGTTGGCCAATAGAAAGATTTTGAACTTTGAATCCTTTTTCGCGAAAGCTTTGTCATTTCGGAAGTAATACTGAGGGTATTCTGAGGTAATAATTTTGTGCAATAAAGATTTTTGAAATCAACAAATATTTAATGACAAATTGGCAAAATTTTCTTGAAATCCTTTTGTGAAAGCGAGCATTTGAAGCACAACGCAACACATCCATGACGAAAATTCTCTTCTCCTTTCCCCAAAGGAGAAGATTCAGAAATTAGAATTGGGAATTACTCCTCTCTTCCCTGAAGAGGAGGTGTTTGCAAAATGAACTTTCGAAGAGAAATTAAGCTTTCGTCAAAACTTCCTAACATTAGGCTTCTCTTATGGAAAGGGAGCCGGAATTGGTGAGGTTGGTAAATTGGTCATGAAGGAACGAGTTCATCACACTCTCCCTGAAAAGAGGGTCCTTCATGATGAAATGGCCTAGTCTGAAATTATGGGGCCACAAGGAAAGCAAGTCTCCGTCGAGTCTCTCCCTATAAAAAGGGTTCCTTGTGTGAAATTTGGAATTTTGTTTTGCAAACGGTTCACAAAGACACGAGTCCCTTCAAACTCTCCCTGAAAAGGGGCTAAGTGAACGAATTGGATAGCATGCGAAAAGAGCGAGCTCCCTCGAACTCTCCCTATAAAAAGGGTCTCTCGCAAGAGAAAATAATTGAAATTGGGTATTGGGTGACTCAAAAGGGTCAAATTTTGGAAATTAGAATTTTGAAATTGGAAATTGGAAATTGATTGACCCGAAGGTCGAAATTGTGAATTGGTTTACTGAGAATGACATGGGTTCTATAGGGATTCATCCTAAGAACGACATTGGTTCTATTGAGAACGACATTGGTCCCGTAGGGGTTCGACCTACGAACTATCAATTCCATAGGAATTCAACATAAGGATCATAGCTTAAGAAGGAATGATTCCAACTTGTGAGCTTTGACTGGACCAGGTGCTAAACTGGGTTTTTGAGGGAAGATTCGAATCAGAATTCAATTCTTCAAGGAAAACTAGATGAATTGGATTTTGAAAGAGAATTCGAGTCAGAACTCGAATCTTCTAGACCAGTTCTGAATTAGATTTTAGAAGAAGATTCAAGTCGGGACTCGGATCTTCTAGACCAACTCTGAAGGAAAGAAAAACTCGGATCGGAACCCGAATCTTTGAAGGAAAATTAGATCCATCGTGGAAGAAGAAGAAATTCGAGTCAGAACTCGAATCCTGAAGGAAAGGTAGGTCAATTTGGAAGGAGAAGAAATTCGAGTCGGAACCCAAATCTCAAAGGCAAACTGGATCAACTAGGAGGAAAGAAGATTCGAGTCGGAACTCGAATTTCGAAGGAAAACTAAACCGGTTAGAAGGAAAGGAAATTCGAGTCGGAACTCGAATTCCTGAAGGAAAATTAGATCAAATAGAGGGAAAGGAAATTCGAGTCGGAACTCGAATCCCAAAGGAAAACTAAACCGGTTAGAAGGAAAAAAAATCGAGTTGGAACTCGAATTCCTGAAGGAAAATTAGGTTAACCAGAAGGAAAGAAGATTCGAGTCGGAACTCGAATCCCGAAGGCAAACTTAAACCGGTGTGAAAGGAAAGGAAATTCGAGTCGGAACTCGAATTCCGAAGGAAAACTAGGTTAACCAGAAGGAAAGAAGATTCGAGTCGAAACTCGAATCCCGAAGGAAAACTAAATTAGTGGACACTGAATTTTAAAGTGTACCAGTGCAAACACCGGATTTTGAAAATGTGCCAATACAAGCATTATGTTTTGAAAAATTACCAGTACGAATACCGGGTTTTGGAAGATTACCAGTACGAGCGCTGGATTTTGGAAGGTTACCAGTACGAGCACTGGATTTTAAAAGGTTACCAGTACGAGCACTGGACTTTAAAAGGCTACCAGTACGAGCACTGGATTTTGGAAGGATACCGGCATGAGCACTGGATTTAAAAAAAAAGTACCCGCACGAACGCTGGGCTTTAAAAAAGTCTGACCAGTGAATACTGAATTTAGAGGGTTCGACCAGTAAAAACCAGATTCAGGAAGTTCGACCAGTAAAAACCGGATTTAGGAAGTTCGACCAGTAAAAACCGAATTTAGAAAGTTCGACCAGCGAAAACTGGATTCAAGAAGTTCGACCAGTAAAAACCGGATTTAGGAAGTTCGACCAGTAAAAACCGGATTTAGGAAGTTTGACCAGTGAAAACTGGATTCAGGAAGTTCGACCAGTGAAAACTGGATTTAAGAAGTTCGACCATTAAAAACCGGATTTAGGAAGTTCGACCAGTAAAAACCGGATTTAGAAAGTTCGACCAGCGAAAACTGGATTCAAGAAGTTCGACCAGTAAAAACCGGATTTAGGAAGTTCGCTTCACCCAAAGGTTGACCGGTAAAAATGGTTTTGATAAAAACTCGGCCCGCAGGACAAACTTGAAAAAGGTTGGTATTTAGAAAGCGCTTGATGATTGTAATGTGAGATTTTCAATCTTTTACCCTCACGCTGACCTAGACAAATGCCACGAGTCTCAGAATTCATCCCTTATCCTAAATGGGTATTGGATTGATGCAAGTTGATGTCTGCAAAAATGCAAATGAATGCATGCAAATGCAAAATGATGTGAATGAGTATACATGTGTGCAAAATGAGAGATTTGCTTGTACCTGCCTGCATACAGGATGTTTTGAAGACAATTTTTAAAATAATGCCCCAGTGTAATGGGGGAGTAAGATATTGAATGAAAGGATAAATAATTGATATTTGAGGAATGTTCTTTGAAGATAACAGTGGAAAGATTGACGATGTGCTTCTTGATGAATTCGGGAGACACTCTGAAAGAGGTTACTCCTTGTAAAAAGACATTTTGTAAAGAAGGAGAAATGCAAAAGATGATGCCAAACTATGAGGAAGATTGATAATTTTATTGATGAAAAAGATGAGACCATGTCATCCATACAAAATGACTAAAGCAAAATGCAAGAATGAAAGAGTGATAGCCTTGTCGCTCTTAAGGGGCTGATGAGCTGGTTGCTTTATCTTCTTCTTTGCCTTCCATAAGGATATTTTTATCGATATAGTCTTGAATAATATTCTTGAGAACGAAACAGTACTCAGTATCATGCCCCATGGCCCGATGAAACTTGCAGAATTGATCTTTAAATCTTCCCCTAGAGATAGGAGGATCATCGACTCTTGGGAGCTTAATCATCTCCTTGGCCAACATATATTCAAGGATTTCTTCACGTGATTGATCTAGGGGAGTAAAGTCACGTTTAAAACTCCAGTTGTCGTGCTTCAACTTTTCTTGAGGTCTCGACCCTTGCTCAAAAGATCGCTGAGGTTGCTTATCATACTGGGGAATCGACTCACCTTTTTGCTCATTTTTGTTGGGGTTTGGTCCCCCTGGGCCAGAGCTGTGATCTTTCACATTTCCCTTATAATGGTTCTTGTTGTTGCTGGTAGAGTAGGTAAAATGGGTTTTCTTGTTAGATTCCTGCTGACTGCTGCTTTTGGTGAATATGAAACCTTCATAAGATCCATTTTCCATACTCAACTCAATCCATTTAGCTCGTTCTGTCAGTTCTATGAAGCTCTTCGATGGAGATGTAGAAATCAGTCCCCTCAGGGGTTGCGAGAAGTTGCTCAGGATCAATGATAGCGTGTGTCCTTCTGCTATTGGCTCACGCATCTTATTGCAAGCGGATCTCCAGCGATGGATAAAATCTCGGGCCTTTTCATTTTCTCTTTGTTTCAGGCCACAGAGGTGGCTGAGGGTCGGGAGCGCCTCGGCATTAAAGAGGAATCGCTTGATGAACATATTCACCACCTTATCAAATTCTTTCAGCTCTATGGGGTTGATGTGCTCCGAGTACCATTTAGCTGCCGTTCCCTCCAGACTGCGAGGGAAGCAAAGGAAGAGTGCCCGGTTGTCACGCTTGAATCATGAACATTCAGCGAAAAACATGGCGAGATGAGCCTTAGGGTTGCCAGAACCATCAAACTTGATAAATTTTCTAGGGAGACTATCCAGATTGTCGTCCCCATCTAAACCATCATAGAAGTCTTCGCTGGTGAAGACTTTCTTGCCCTTGTCGCGGGCCTGCAGATCTTTGACCATTTTCATCATATCTTTTAGCTGTGACTGAGTAGGGTCATTAACAGACTGATTTTTGGATTTGTAAGCCGACCCCTGACCCTGAGTCGACCTTTTGAATTCATACTTGTTTTCATACTCTTTGTCAGTATCATCTGCTGATTCTGACTCATCAGACATTTCCTCATGGCGATTCTGCTTTTTGCTGATCTTCACATTCTTGACGGCATGACCCTTATCTTTCTGTTTGGTCTGAATTTGCTCAGTACTGGCCTCAGCTTGCTCTGCCAGCATCTTGGTCATCATTTTTTTGAACATGACGTACATTTGGGGATCGATGCCATCATCTGCCTGCTGACCCTGACTCTGGATTGATCGAGGTGAGTCCATCTCTTCTTCTGAAGCTACTGAATACGCGATGCCTTCAACTGACGCGGTTTTCTTTCTGGATCTTGTATGAACCATCGGGTATCACAAATGTTCTCTTGGATGTTGCTGGTGCTCTCTGCAGGGCAGAACTGATGGTTAGGCTTCTGAAGGAAATTTGGTTTGGAGGAAAAATATTTGTTGAGGATTTTGGTAGACAATTGAAATAATATCCCATTACTAGGGATTGAGTCGTCGCTGGGATTACGACAATTGTGTTGCTATTTTTTGCAAGATAAACAACTGAAAATATGCCTTGTTACCTAGGCAAGGTCGTCAAACCAAAGTGAAATGTAAAATAAAGGAATTTTATTGAGGGGAAAAACATGATTTTATCAATAATACACTTGACAGAGGGGAGGGGGACAGACAATTTTCCACCACTCTACAAAATCAGAAGACACACGAGGACCAGGAAAAATAGTAAGATTGACAAAGGAATCCCAGCCATATCTGGCAGAATGGTATGCTTCGGACCACTGATCTGATGCGAGATCGAATTCTGGCAGAACCCCCGCTAGTGGACGAATCTATACGCGCTTCTGCCTCTGAGAGAACTGCCTGACACACCGCTCGGGATGATAGTATGCGCAGAAGAATGGGCCAAGTAGTCTGAATCGTTTGCCGTAAGCATAAGTGTATCTGGGAGGTGATTCTTGACGATCAAAGTAGTCCCATACGACTTCTTCCTCCTGAAGGTTGTCGATCAAGAACCGGTATCGCGCAACTGGAAGAAGCTTCTCTCCATTGTATCTGAATGAACTGGCTCGGACTGGCACATGCCGGAGGAACCAAGACTGCAAGGCATAGGTGCACCCTTCGACTAGGATCGACTCTCCGAGTGCGAAACGAGTCAACCCTCGATATAGAAAAGCGAGTGCGGCCATGGCTATTGAGAGGTGGCTGGTCTGTCGACTTCCCCATCTCCTCATAAGCTGAACTATTCTGATATCCATGTAATTTCGTCCATCTGGAAAGAAAGCTAATCCTACCGTGCACAGAACCATCGCGTGCTGAATTCTCTCTCGAGCTGTCCTGGATAACGAGCTGACTTCCACAAATGTCCCATGTTGTCTGTAGATTTCGAGCAGGTCCACATATTCATTCCCATCTTCTTCAATCAGAGGCCAAGACTTGCGTCCATTCATGCGAGCTAAGGCATCTTTTGGGTCCAGACCCTTGACATTAATCAAAAACTATTTCTCCAATGGATCTCCAGGCTGACCGGCTGGCTCGGGCAATCCCATAATCTCTGAAAATTCATCCATCAGTATTGTCATCTCGCCCCACGGAAACCAGAAGGTAGAAGTGCTCGGATTCCACCGTTCTGCTAGTGCATGGATCAAGTTGCCGTTGACTGTCTGCTTTCCTACTGCGGACGCCAGTTCCAATCCACACTCGTCCAGATGGTCCGGAAACATACGAGAGAAGTTCTTTAACCATGAATAGTACCACCGGGGAAAGAAGGATCCGGTGCTGAGGACTCGATGTTCGGGAAGACTTTGTCACACCTCGTAGGAGATGTGACCCTCAGGGAAGACTGAATCAAGCTGACTGGATGCCATCGGACTGGAAGACATGGAAATTGGAATAAGACTTGGGAAAATACAGGAAATTTGAGAAAAATGCAGGCAGGATAAAAATAAAGCAGGAAATTCGAGATCCAGAAGAAAGGAAAGATGGGAAATCACCTGGAGTTTTGAAGGAAATTAAGGAAAATTTGGAAAATCGTCCAGGGTTTGATGAAATATGAAGAAATAAATGGAAAATGAAGTATTTTGGAAAATCGTCCAAGGTTTAAAACATGGACATGGATTGGGGAATTTTGAGAAAATCGTCCAATATTTTGGAAAATTGGGAAAATATGGAAAATAAAAAAGAAATAACACATTCAATCACATTCTGCATAAACAAGTATGCACATACAGCATTCCCTAAAAGCTGACTCTAGATGCACAAATTTTGAAATAGCTGCAGGACCTTAATCCTAACTCTAAGGTTCAGATCAACTGTATCCAATCCAGTTATGCCTATATACTCAAGCCAAGGCTCAATGTACGTGGCATAAAATCAATTTCTCCAGTTCTAGGTTCAAGTTTTCCAACATCCTTGAGCACCTGCCGATATACGTTGGACTATGGCCCTTGGTACGTGGCAGGGGGGTTTTCACCCAAATAGGTGGCCCAGTTGTGAGGCTCTGTCCCGAACTATGGTTCTGGAAGAGAGCCCAGCAACGTGAAGACCGGGACAATATAGGTGGGGTGATTTTTGAAAAACATGAGCACATGCAATCAAACAGAAGACTCTAAGTCCTAAAGAGATAGATTTTGAAAAATTTGAAGAAGCAGACATTGTTTTCATACAATTCCTAAATTGAGGAGTGTTGTATTAGACCTAAGTCTATGTGAGCATGAATAATTCTCCTCAATATGGTCCTACCAAACCATACCTAGTCTATATGCATTCCATGTCAGCTGGGTTCAAGTCAAGGCTCCTAGGTTCACATGATATCATAAAGCAAAGCTGACATTCCATGGAAATCGATTTTGATAATTTGAACTAAGTAGAGCATTAGATTGATCAGGCGAAGACAGGTCCCATCTCGGTCGCCAAACCTGTTATCATCGCAAAATTTTTACTTTTGCAAATCAAACTGACCTTTGAAAAAGTTTTTTGAAAATAACTCGCCTCCGTTTTTAAAATGCGGGAAAATTCCGTAGAATGGGACTCGCCTGTCGGTACGAGGTTCAACCGTTCCTGCCACCTTTAACAGGGGTAATTGAACCAAGGATCAATCTTATGCTCTGCTCTATTCAACTTGTCTAAATCATATTCTAATTTCTAAATGCACATAGAATCAGGCATGTGCTATGAACTTTCAGAAAATGCACATTTTGAAAACATGATGTTTGCTTTGAATGATTGAAATATTTAGAAAATGTAAATCTTAGAAAATCGTGAATTGGGATTTGAAATGTACTTCTGAGAGAAATAAAATCGATTTTGAGGAATCCTTGACATTTGGTGAAAATCGATTCTGAGAGACTTGGTTTCTCTGAATTCAAACTTGGAAATTGAAATTCTAACTTAGAAAATTTGAATTTAGAACTTGGGAAATACTTGAAATATTCTTTGAAATTCAATGTTTTTGGGAAAATCGATTTTGCTATAAGACTTGGGAGATTTTGAGGAAATGAACTTCTTTGAATTGAGATTTGAATTGGAATTGGCAAATGCATGAAATGAATGAATATGGATTTGAGGAATTGAGAAATACTTTTTGTATTTTTGAGAAATGCAGTGCATTTTGAAGTTAGCCTAAGAGTGTAGGCTGAATGTGGCTAATGTGAAGATCATAAATCTAGGTATCATTCGCATTCTGACTATGGCCATAAATACGAATTCCACCAAGTTTATAAACTTCATAAAAGCTAGTGCATGTGTCATTCGTGTAGACCATGGTGACTTTATAAAAATATGCATGAATCATCATCCATCACACATTAACATTATAAAAAAAATATAAGCTATATGCAATGCAACCTAAGCTAAGCAGGAAATGTAAATTCTTAATCCAAAGTTTAATTACAAATTACATCACTATTGAAATTTAAATACATAAAAAATAAAGTCTTCAATGTACCTGCAAAACTAGAAAACTTGGTTAATGAAAATATGTTGGCTTTTCTAGATTTATCCAGTAATATCTAGAAAATACCGGATTTTGCTAGATATAAGCCTTTTTGCCATGATTCCCTTAAATAAAAATGATAAAGTATGAAATAAAATTGAATAAACAAGAATATAAGATATGAAATTTCGAAATTGGGGTCAAAATGACCAAAATACCCCTAATAACAAGACTATGGCCTTGAAATTAGGGTTTTTAGAAATATATTTGGTAAAGTGCAAGTTTTGAAATTCAAATGCAAATAAATTAAACTAAATAAGCAATGACATGATTAAAATGTGAAAATTAGGGTTAGAGATTTCGAAATTGAGGTCAAATGACCAAATTGCCCCTGATAGCAAGACTATGGCCTTGAAATCAGGGTTTTTAGAAAGAGATTTTGGTAAAAATTTGGGTTTTATGACCTAAATGAAATCAAATAACTACAAAATTAAACCTAAAGTATCCTAAGATGCTTATAAACATGATAAAACCCTAAAACCATATGCTTATGCACGAAAATCCAATAATATCACAAATTTTGTGATTTTTGCAGTGTTTTTGGATCTTTCAGGAACCCGGTTTTGCAATTTGCTTAATTCAGCCATCAAATGGATTCCTAAATCCATAAAAATTGGTACCTGCACTTGTTATAACCCTAATGTCGAATTGGAATTATAAAAATAATTTTTTGACATTGAATTAATCCGAAAATTGCATTAAACCCTAAAAATATGCTATTTTTTTACCTAATTCACCAACCAGTCTCAGTCCAAGACCTGAACCAGGGGTCAAATCTCCATGGAAATTTATGAAATTTTACAGAGACTAACTAGGAAATAAAACAGAGATTTCCAAATTTACAGATTGGAAAAATCATCTCCGGTTAGGGAGAAACCCTTCCGGCAATCTGAGCTAAAATATATCACTCTTAACAGGGATTAAAACAGCTATTCCAGATTGAAAATACAGACATAAATATCAATTCTGAACAAAAATCTCTGAAATTTTAGTGGTGAACCGTAGACAGAAAAATAACAATACTCACTTTTTACAGATCATGAATCGGATCTGTGGTTTGGGATTTATGACTAACACAAGTCTGATTAGGGTTTTGGTAAACCCTAACGAGTTTTAAATTTAAAAACAGATTCTCTAAAAGGGGAAAAATACTAAACAGTGATCAAAAAATCCGAAAATTTCACAGAAGACAGATCTACTCAATGTAAATCCATATTACTTTACAGATCTAAAATCGGATATAAGTTGAGAAAAATATCATCACAGAAAGTTACCTTCTTGATTTTAACCACGATTTTAAAGCTTTAAAAACTCGAATTGATGTCTAATTTTTTTGACAAGGTTCCCGAGGTCCAAAACCTCTGATTTTTCTACAGTAACTCAATAACTCATGCATGCATCACATATAAAAAAATCAGAAATAAAAAATGAGAACTTCAATCCGAAATAACATCATCTTTACTGTTCTAAACCTAAAACACACAGAAATTTAAGAAACTTGAAAAACCATGCATTAACTAATGTAAATAAATAAAATAAACCATAAAACAGTAAATAAAACTTATTTCTATGCTATAGAACGTAAAACAAACATTAATAAACCATTAAAATAAAATAAAAACAGGGAATCAATGGCTGGAATTTGATATCACTTTTAAAACATAGATTTAACCCATTAAAAAGGGTAAATCATATATTTTATTGGTTAATAATGTAAAGAATCATATTAAAATCAATTCTAATGGATTAAAATCCCTGTAAATCATCCAAAACAGGGTTCGATCACCTTCTTGGATCGTTCTTGCTGATTCTTGATGGTTCTTGAGGTTGAATCCATGGTTTAATCCATGAAGGTGATGGTGCCAATGGCTAAATCATGCTTAAAACAATGAAAAATATTAAATAAAAACTAAAAATTAAAGAAAATAATTACCTTGAGGTTGCTGCAATGGAGGAAGGGCTGAAGAAGAGAGAGAAGCTCCAAGAATCCAATAGGAGTGAGATGGAAAAATCGACCCCCCTTATGCATCTATTTATAATAAATTTTTTAGGTTTAAAAATTGACAATTTTGAAAATTTTGGACTCTAAAGGGGGGGGCGATTTTTGGGTGGAGTTACCTATATGCGCTTGACCTAAATTATCCTAATTAATCCCTAATTAACCCCTAGCTAAACCTAAGAATCCCCCAAATGTGGCGCCACTTGGAGTTTTTCCACATTGGGTTTTTAAAACACCTTTAAAAACCTTTTAAAAACACTAGTTTTAAAAACTAACTTTCAAAAATGAGTTTTTCAAAATGGTTTTGACTCTTCTAAACCTCTAACACTAGCCAAGACATCAACTAACCCTAGTCTAGCCCTGACTGACTCGAATATGGCGCCACCCCGAGTGGGCCCTACTTGAGTTTTTCAAAAAGCGATTTTAAAACTTGAAATTGAAGGAATTTTCAAAAGGATTTTCAAAAGCAATTTTAAAATTAGAATTTTTGAAATGGCATAGGGTCCTAACTAGGTTAGAACTCCTCTAGATATGGTGCCAACTTAGTGGGCCCACATTGAGTTTTAGAAATTTTGAAATAAACACTAAAAATGGCTTTGAAAAGGGGTTAAAATCGATATTTGAAATTCAAGATCTTTGAAAATAGGGTCTCAAGTGAACTGGAACTCCGGGTTAGAGTCCTGAACTCTTAGGACTCTGAGATTTTAGATTTTAAAAAGCCAAATGAAAAAAAAAATTCAAAAGATTTTATCAAGAAATGATGAAATAAGTCAGAAAACACAGTCAGGGTTAGACTCCTAACTCAACCAAACTCTAAAATAGAATCCTGAACTAACTGGACTATGTAAAATGACCTAAATTTTGAAAATAATCGAAAAAGACTGAAAATGGAAGTAAAACAGACTTAAAAAACAGACTCCTGACCGGATTAGGACTCTGAGACAGAGTCCTGATCGGACTGAAACTTTCAAAGATTTGAGAAATTTGATGAATAAAGGAATTCAGAAGCGACACCACCTCAATGGGTCTCATCTGCGAATTGAAATCGATTAAAATTTGAATTTGAAATGAATCCAGATTGTTTTCTGATAAAATATTTTGAAATATAAAGTCCTGGGGTTGGAAAATGACAGAGTATTGAATAAAAACCCAGATTTTAAAATTGATTTTGAAATAAAAGCTTTAAAATTCAAATCTGGATTGAATGTTTTGAAATAGGAGTGCTGGATCTCGAAAATGAGATGCAATGACATGTAATGCTATGCAATGACATGCAATGCTATGCATAATACATGCATTGACATGCAATGATCTGTAATGACACTGGATGAGGGTGAAAATTTGGGGTGTTTACACTAAGTATTATTGCATGTCGTCCATGGTAAATCTTTGTTCTCTCGCTAATGTGCCCAAAGTTGTCAAACTTGTCCTTTTTCTTTTAAAGAAATCATTTCCGCTGATTTTAAAAATTAACTCTGTAAAGGAAAGGAATTTTTCAACTATTTCAAAGGAATTTATAAAGTTTGAAATTTTGGGGCGTTACACAAGATGTATGCCCCTGCATAAAAAAACATAACATGCATAAAATATACATAAAAAGACAACTTTTAATGTCTACACAGCTATAGGCATTACTCAAGAAATAAATTTCAATTTCTAAAAAAGATAAATAAGAAATTGATAAAAGAATAATACCATTTCCAAGGACATGGTGGGAAAACGATATCTTCTCCCAGTGTGTGGTGTAGAAGAGCGATGGTGAATACTTCTCATCTGGGCCATCCTTGAGGAGGTAGGGACAACATGGCGTGCAGACCAAAGTGAAGAATTCTCAGAAGAATGCAACAGGAAAGGCCTATCAAAGTTTGTAATGGTTGAATCTCTCTGTAAAGTTCAGTGTACAAAGACAAAAAAAGTAATAAATTGTGCTGAAAAGCTCAATTTAAACAAAAGAATATCATAGGAAGAAGACATCAAGAGACTGATATGATTACATAAACCAAATTGATATGTTAATCGAGGATAATAACTTCATAATTTTTTTGTGCAAGAGAAAAGTTGTGCTCTAACTCTACTTGACAGAGACTAAAGAAACACACCAACATCCTTGGAAGATAAATGATGTTCTATTGCACAAACCATTTTGTTACAAGCAGAAAACAACAGGGAGCCAAAGCAAAGAAACCACATCTCTCTCCAAATATATATATATATATATATATATATATATATATATATATATATATATATATATATATATATATATATATATAGTCACAGATATCGGCGATATTTTTGCTGTAAATTCAGCAAACAATAATATAGGTAAAATATAGTGATATTTTGAAAATATTGCCAATTTGATAAGATCGTGATATTATCACAATATTATCAATTAGTTTTACTGTTTTATTTTTTATTTATTTTTTACATTTTAAATATGTTTTTCCTTTTCCTTTTACATTTTTTACTTATTTCTTTTATTATTTATGCATTTTTTGTCTAAACATGATATTTTCTTACTTATTTTTATTTTTTTTAAGCCCCGATATTTTCCTGAGATTGATCACCAAACCTATAATATCGCGAGAAATAGCCTCACCGAAATATAGCTGATACCAGTATTTGTGACTATGATATATATATATATATATATATATATATATATATATATATATATATATAGAGAGAGAGAGAGAGAGAGAGAGAGAGGAGTAGATGCCTACGACAGCCTACTGCAAGCGAAGGGGGGGGTTCCAAATTGTTTTCCTCAAATCTGACTGCGCAGATGTGTTCAACATGGTTGATTTGCTAGGAAACGACACTTGGTTCGTGTTTTTCTGATAAAAAAACATGATTTTTTTAACCTTGAATATTTATGATATTTATAAAAATTTCACACTGTTGATTTTCAAACCTTATAAAAACCTACATGCGCATCAGAATCGAATGATGCAAGAATCTATTCCTATAAAATAAAACACGTAGAACACATCTGTATAATCAGATTCAAGAAAAATATGGAAAAGAACCCTTCAAAAGCCCCGTAGGTTGGTAGGCACAGATCGGTGTGTATGTGTACATATTGTTGAAGTCGGCTAGGGTTTGTGAGAGAGAAGAATAAATTGTGTTTACTCATTAGGTCTAATCTCACTTAAATAGAGAGATTAGCTAGCAATAAAGTATGTACAATAATACCCTTTGCAGCAATACGTAAATACCATAGACCTGACCTATTAAATAGTTACCAAATTACCCTTAATTGCATAGAAACGTAGACTGCTTCTCAACACTCCCCCTCAAGCTGGAGCATATATATCAATAATGTTCAGCTTGTCACAACATTTTCAAAAATTTGAACTAGCTAGAAGTTTAGTGAAGACATCTGCAATTTGGTTCTTTGAAGGTATGTGCTTGGTACAAATGTACCCAGTTTGTACCAGGTCACGTACATAGTGACAATCCACTTCAATATGCTTTGTCCTTTCATGAAACACTGGGTCATTAGAAATATAAGTAGCAGCTCTATTATCACATATCATCTTCGTAGGTAATGAGACTTTCACTTGGAGATCAGTCAACACAGATTTAACCCACATCATCTCTGTAGCAGTCTGAGCCATAGCCCGATACTCTGACTCAACGCTCGACCTGGCAACGACAGTTTGTTTCTTCTCCAAGTAACCAGATTTTCTCCAACAAACACACAAAATCCAATTGTTGACATTCTATCAACAACCGACCCTGCATAATCTGCATCTGAGTAGGCAATAACATCTAGAGAAGGATTTTGTCTAAACCATAGTCCTTTACCAGGAGATAACTTTAGATATTTGAGAATCATCATTGCAGCCTCCCAGTGAACCTTTGTAGGTTTGCCCATAAACTGACTTATCTTGCTCACGGCTAAAGATATGTTGGTTCTGGTTACAGTCACATATAATAACTTGCCAACTAAGGAGCGATAACGGCTATTGTCCACATACTCTGATTTTTCATCAAACAGATGAGCCTTAGGATCCATAGGAATCTTTGCAGGTTTGGCACCTAACATCCCTGTCTCCTTCAGCAGATCCAAGACATATTTTCGCTGTGACAAAACCAATCCTTCTTTACTCCTTGCGACCTCTATGCCTAAGAAATATCTGAGTGGTCTCAGATCCTTAGTCACAAAGTGTTTCTTAAGGTGGGACTTTGTCTCAGAGATGTCTTTTTCACTACTTCCTGTGACTATAATGTCATCAACGTATACTATCATAACCACAATCTCTGTACCAGTCTTTTTGATAAAAAGAGAGTGGTTAGAGGCAGATCGGGCAAACTCAAATGCTGACATGACATCAGCCAGCTTGGAGAACCATGCACGAGGACTCTGTTTGAGACTATAGATTGCCTTATTCAACTTGCATACCTTCTGACACTCCCCCTAAACTTCAAACCCCAGAGGTTGTTGCATGTAAACTGTCGCCTCCAAGCCTCCATACAAAAAGACATTTTTCACATCAAGCTGACATAGAGACCACCATGGTGCACTGCAACTGACAAAACAAGACGAATAGTCCCAAGGCGAGCAACATGAGAGAATGTTTCAAAGAAGTCCACTCTATAGGTTTGAGTATAGATTTTAGCAACTAGGCAGACTTTAAACCTTTCAATTGAGCCATCTAAGTTATACTTAATAGTATACACCCATTTACAACCAACAATATCAGCCTCATGTGGAGGATCGACTAAGTTCCATGTTTTTCGAGAAAGCAGTGCATCCATTTCATCCTGCATGGCCTGCGCCGCGCCCATTTAGGGTCCAGAAGAGCTTGATGATGATTGAGAAGAACTGATGCAACAGATAATGCTAATACAAAATTTGTCATATTAACACCAAGTCTTGCCTCAGAAACAAACTGAGAAATAGGGTGAAGTGTACACTGCCTTTTTCCTTTTCGAAGAGCAATAGGTAAATCACTATCAACAGTAAGCTCATCAGTAGGGTCAGGAGCACTCACCTTTGGAGAAGCTGATGGCAAAGGCATAGAGTTGTGTGGAGCTTGATGGGTGTACACCACATGAGGATTTTTGTAACAAGACGAAGTCGAACTTGGAACAAGAGGCTCTGGGCAGACAGACTCTAATGGAAAAGGAGGAACAGGAAGAGGAAAGAAATCACCTTGACTAGCATGTAATCTTGGAGAAGTACTAGAAAAATATGGGATAGACTCAAAAAAGGAAACATCTGCACTGACATACTCTCTCTGGGATATGAGATCATAACAACGATATCCTTTTTGGTGCTTGGGATACCCAACAAAAGCACATTTCATAGATTAAGGTGACATTTTATCTCGATTGGGACCAAGTTTATGAACAAAGCACACACAACCAAATACCTTTGGAGAGATAGGGAAAAGAGGAGCTTCCGGTCTAAGAATTTGAATGAGAATATGATCCCCCACAGAAGTTGAAGGTATACAGTTTATTAGATATCCCGCAGTTAGAACCGCATCTCCCCAGTAAGACGCAGGCATATTAGACTGGATCATGAGGCAACAGGCAACATTTAGAATTTGTCTATGTCTGTGCTCCGCTACTCCATTCTGTTGCGAGGTACGAGGACAAGTAGTCTGAGGTTGAATTCCAAGATTTTTGTAAAATTATAACAATTCAGAGGATTTGAATTCAAGAGCAATGTCAATGCAAACAACTTTGACACAAGAATTAAACTAATTTTTTATTTCAATAATTAAAGATTTGAGAATAATGGGGGCTTCAACCCTATCTTTTAACAAGAATACCCAAAATAATCTGGAAAAATCATCTACAATGTCTTGTTGAGAAACTTTATTTTGATGTCACATAATATGATACACTATCGTATTTGATTTTATATAATATGATAATATGTCTTCTTGAAAAATGTTATATTATGACTGGATATGTTTTGCCATATATCTAACGAGTATTTGATGCAAGGATATCTCACTCAAAAAGGATGGAGACCTCCTGTTCAAGTACAACTATGGTGCGATCATACTCCTTGAAGAAAAAGCTTGATGAGCCATGTATTCCTAAAGACCATCTAAAGAGATCGGCTACCTCAAGTTGAAGATTTTTTTCTTCTTTAGAGTCATATGTAACAGAACCTTCAGAAGCATGCATATTACATACTCATTCATAAAAGCTATTTCATAAAAGTATACGATAGTTTCAAAAAGCACCTTTTTGAAAACCAATAATTGTACCTTCTTACAAACCTTTATGGAAAAGGTATTTTGACATGATATAATTCATGATTTAAAAAAGCAATAATTGTACCTTCTATCATATACAAGACAACTTGAAAAGTAATGATTTTAAAAGTAGGAAAAAGACAAAACATGGAAATCGGCTACACAAAGAAAAACAAATATAATACTTGTTGAAAAGACTTTAGTTACCTTTTTAAAGAAATGATTTCAAATGTGTAGGAAAAAGACAAAACATGAAAATCGGCTACACAAAGAAAAACAAATATAATACTTGGTGAAAAGACTTTAGTTACCTTTTTATAAACCCATAGAATGTCGACTTACTTGAAGTCATCATTCTCTTTGTATAGCATTAAATACCTCCTGTAAGAAATCCTTGTTAATATCCATCTCAAGAATGTCGACTTGTTTAAAGTCTCCATTCTCTCTGTAGACATTGAAAAACACATCATAAAGAAAACTCTTGATATGACTATGTACAAATAAATATCTCAAAGCATTTATTGTACTTACACTCATTTAAAGTAAAGAAGTACTTATGTACCACAAATCATTAATTAGGATAAAGACAAAACTACATGACAGCCTACAATCCAACGTTCAATGTACTATTGTAAGAAATAGACTTTTTACATAAAATATATATTACCTAAAATATTACAACGACTATTGTACCCTATATTTTACTTTTATGGAAAGAAGACTTTTTCGAAAACCCATAAATTTGGTTTTTGAAATGACATGGCATTTCACATCTCAAAAAGACTACAATTTCAAATAAGTAACGACTACTTTTTTAAAGCTATATAAACACACTCAAATAAACTATTCTAACAGGGAATGGACATGTGAGTTTACAACGAGAAAAATTCCTATTTGATATTTGAAAGAGAGCCTAGAAAAAGAAAGAGAAAAGAAAGAGAAAAAGTCAAGAATAGCTCTTTGACAAAGAGTATCTTCTGAGTGAAAAGAACAGAACATTCTGAGAATCCTTCATTCGTGCATTCATATCATTCTGAAGGTTCTATAGGAAGTATTGTAACTTTCTGTTATTCACTGTATTCCTTCTTTGTTGAAAGAAGTAGACCTCTGAGAAAGAGGGTGTTTCCCTTCTCTGTTGAGAGAAGAAGACCTCTGTGAAAGAGGGTGTTGTCCTTCTCTGTTGAGAGAAGAAGACCTCTGTGGAAGAGGGTGCGCCCCTTCTCTGTTGAGAGAAGAAGACCTCTGAGGAATAGGGTATTGTACTATTTATCCGGTGACTCGGATGTTATAGTGGAAAGCTCAAGTGGTTTGCTTGGGGACTGGATGTAGGTCAGGGTTTTGACCGAACCAGTATATATTCTGTGTTTATGTGTTGTGCCTTTATTGCATCATATTTTTAATTTATCGATCTGTTTAGTAATTCCATATTCACCCTCCCTCTAGTGGAATTTCATTTAGTATCAGAGCAGGTTTGTTGGTTTCGACATAACAAGTCTTCCAGCACAAATGGCATCTACCTCCTATGCTCGTGATATTGAAGGTCAACACGCATCTCGTCCTCCTTTCTTCAATGGCTCCAACTATGGATACTGGAAGTGCAGAATGACTATATTTCTCAAGTCCATAGATTTTGCTGTATTAGAAATTTGTTGAGCATCCATACACATCTTCATCCACAGACTATAGCTTATGGTCTGGTGAAGAAAAGAAAATGGCAAATCTAAATGCAAAGGCTATGAATGTCGTATATTGTGCCATTGATCAGAATGAATTCAATAGAATATCTATATGTGAATCTGCATATGATATTTGGCATTCTTTGAAGGTTATTCATGAAGGAACCAACAAAGTGAAAGAAGCCAAAATCTCATCTCTTGTCAGAAAATATGAGTTGTTCAAAATGAACAAAGATGAACCCATCACAGAGATGTTCACCAGATTCACCAACATCACCAACGATCTGAAATCTCTGGGTGTAACCCACTCTCAGACAGAAAAGGTGAAGAAAATCTTGAGATCTCTCACAACTGATTGGGAGAAAAAGACCACTGCTATTGAAGAAACTCAAGATTTATCCAAGCTTACCCTGGACGATTTAATAGGCAATCTTATGGCCTATGAAGTCCACATGAAGGAAAGAAGGGAAGAGGAACAACCTTTAAAGAAAACACTAGCCTTCCCAGCCCTTTCTGAGGATGAGGACTCAGAAAAAAAACTGAGATTGCGCTACTCACCAGAAAATTCCAGCGCTTTATGAGAAGGAACCGGCTTCCAAATAAGCACAAAGAAAGAAAAGACCCAAAGGAAGATTCTATGTGCTACCAGTGTAATAAGCCAGGTCACTTGAGACATGACTGTCCTCTTATCAAAAGAAAATCCAAGACTGAGGAACCAAAGAAAAAGTTCTTCAAGAAAAAGGCTCTGCATGCTCAATGGGATGATTCAGAACCATCCACAAGTGAAGAGTCAAATGATGATGAAGCAGAAACCGCCAACATGTGCTTCATGGCAGAAAGCTCTGTAAGTGAATCCCTTGATTTCTCCTTTGAAGAACTTCACAATTCTTTTCAGGAACTTTTTGAAGAATCAAGGAAAACGATTCTCAAAAATAGACATTTGAAATCTGAGAATCTAGAGCTCATTCTGAAAAATGAAAAACTCAGTATTGAAAATTCTGAGTTACAAAAGAAAAATCCTCTTATTACTTCTGAAATCTCTTCTACTAGCTCCAAGACTAAAAATCTGCAAGTAGAAATTTCAGAATTAAAAAGTAAAACTGAGAACCTTATGAAAACGGTTTTCAAGTTTACTAAAGGAAAAGAGAACTTGGATAAACTCCTATCCTCTCAAAAAGTCTCTTTCTACAAGAATGGTATTGGCTACTCTCATTTCAACAAGCCTTCTTGTATGAATCAAAAGACCACTTTTGTGAAAAGTTCTTCTGAACCTAAAAAGGAGTATTATAATTTTAATTCATTAAACTTCTTTAAAGCTGTAGACAAACCTAAATCAAAATGGATTTGGGTTCCAAAATCTAACAAAAAGGGACCCGACTGGGTACCAAAAAAAAGTTTTACTTAATGTTTTGCAGGCTCCAAAGAAGAAGAACAGATGGATACTAGACAGTGGATGTTCAAAGCACATGACAGGACATCCAGACCTTTTTGTTGTTCTTCATCATAAAGAAGGAGGAACGGTCACCTTTGGAGATAACAACAAAGGTTTGATAATTGGTATTGGTAATATTGGTAATATTGATAAACCTCTTATCAAAGACGTTCTCCTGGTTAAAGGCTTAAAACATAACCTTCTAAGTATTAGTCAAATGTGTGACACAGGTTATAATGTTAGCTTTAATCATGATGCATGTCTTATAGCAGACACCAACGAGAACATCATCTTAAAAGGTATAAGAAGAAATAATATATATGAATTATACCTAGAAAACATCACTGAACATTGCCTTATAGCTAATAATGACACTCAATATTTATGGCACATGAGAATGGGTCATGTCAACTCCAAATACATGTCTAAATTAGCTAAAGATAAGTTAGTACGTGGGTTACCCAAAATATCTTTTAAAAAGGATTATTTTTGTGATGCATGTCAACTAGGAAAACTATCAAAATCATCTTTCAAATCAAAAAATATCATTTCAAGCAAAAGACCTTTAGAGCTTCTCCACCTGGATCTTTTTGGTCCTTCTAGAGTAGCTAGTCTTAATCACAATAAATACGTTTTTGTCATTGTGGATGACTACTCAAGATTTACTTGGGTAATATTTTTGAAAAACAAAAGTGACACGTTTTGTCAATTTGAAATTTTGTGCAAAAAATTACAAAATGAAAAATCTTGTTTCATTGTAAAAATCCGTAGTGACCATGGAGGAGAATTTGAAAATGAACTTTTTGAAAATTTTTGTAACTTGCATGGTATTTCTCATAACTTTGCCTTTCCTAGAGCTGCACCTCAAAATGGGGTAGTAGAAAGAAAAAATATAACCCTTCAGGAATCTGCTAGAACTATGCTCCAACATAATAATCTTGCTAAATCTTTCTGGGCAGAAGCTGTTAATATTGCATGCTATATAACAAATAGAGTTCTTATTAGACCCTTATTAAATAAAACTCCCTATGAATTATTCTATGACAGGACTCCAAGAATAGACTATTTCAAAGTCTTTGGATGTAAGTGCTTTATCCTTAACACAAAAGATAGCCTGGATAAATTTGATGCTAAATCTATTGAAGGCATATTCTTAGGATATTCAAGTCATAGTAAAGCATATAGAGTTTTTAATAAGAGTTCATATACTATTGAAGAATCTATGCATGTCAGTTTTTGTGAATCTATTGATCAATCTGTTCTTAAACAGACTAACGATGATTATGTTGAAAGTACAGATTTGTTCCTAGATAACACAGCCAAATCTAATGAAGATGATCATCAAAGAACATTTGTCGAAATCAAAGATCATCCTCAAAAGCAGATTTTGGGAGACCTGACAAAGGGGGTTCAGACTAGAGCTCAGCTAGAACGGATTGCAAATATGGCATTCATTTCTCAACTTGAACCAAAGAAGATTGATGAAGCCATCATCGATGAGTTCTGGATGCTAGCCATGACTGAAGAACTGAATCAATTCCAAAGGAATGAAGTTTGTGATCTTGTACCAAGACCAAAGGATCATCAGATCATTGGGACAAGATGGATCTTCAGAAACAAGCTAGATGAAACAGATAATGTTATAAGAAACAAGGCAAGACTAGTAGCTCAAGGATACAACCAGGAGGGAGGTATTGATTTTGATGAAACATTTGCTCCTGTTGCTAGACTTGAATCTATTAGGATGTTTTTAGCATATGCAAGCTATATGGATTTTAAACTTTATCAATCAAATGGATGTTAAAAGTGCCTTTCTTAATGGTTTTATAAATGAAGAAGTTTATGTAAAACAACCTCCAGGCTTTGAAAATGAACAATATCCAAATCATGTTTTCAAACTAAAACGTGCCTTATATGGATTAAAACAAGCACCTCGTGCTTGGTATGATAGACTCAAAACCTTTTTATTAAAAACTGGTTTTTCGGTAGGCAAAGCAGACTCTACTCTATTTGTAAAAGTTGTGGATAATCATACCTTAATTGTTCAAGTTTATGTGGATGATATCATCTTTGGACCTACTAACAGCACTCTCTGTGAAGAATTTTCTAAGTCCATGCAGAAGGAATTCAAAATGAGTATGATGGGAGAACTCAAATACTTTTTTGGACTGCATATTAAGCAAACCAAGGATGGAGTTTTCATTAATCAATCCAAGTATGCTCATGAATTTCTAAAGAGGTTCAACATGAACTCAACAGCTCCAAAAACCACTCCTATGAGCACAACCACTGTTTTGGACAAAGATGAAGATGGTAAGTCTGTTGATACAAAGGTATACCGAGGTATGATAGGATCACTTCTGTATTTAACTGCTAGCCGTCCAGATATTATGTTCAGTGTTTGCTTGTGTGCTAGATTTCAGTTAAATCCAAAAGAATCACATCTTAAAGCTGTAAAAAGAATAATGAGATATTTAAAAGACACAGTTGATTTTGGATTATTTTATTCAAAATCCTCTACATTTGATCTAATCTCATACAGCGATGCTGACTTTGCTGGAAGTAAATCTCACAGAAAAAACACAAGTGGAACATGTCATATGCTAGGGCACTCACTAGTTTCATGGTTCAGTAAGAAACAAAACTGTGTATCCTTATCTAGCACTGAAGTTGAATACATTGCTGCTAGCCTAGCCTGTACTCAAATCATCTGGATAAAACAAACTTTGAAAGATTTTGGTTTAAATTTTGAAAATACAACTATTTTCTGTGATAATACTAGTGCTATTAACCTATCTAAAAATCCTATTTTACACTCACGAACTAAGCATATTCAAATAAGACACCACTTCTTAAGAGAACAAGTCTTAAACAACATAATTAAACTCGAATTCATACCCACTAATCAACAGTCAGCAGACATCTTTACTAAACCATTAAAACATGAAGACTTTACACGAATTAGAAGAGATTTAGGAATATGCAAACTAAGTGACTTATAATTAATCTCACCTACTAAGACTAAAACATCTTATGAGTTTTATTAAAATTTTATTTTATTCAGTTTCATTCTTATCGATTTCTTATATTTATTTATTTTTTTAAAAGTCAAACTATGCTTCTATATTCACGTATACTCTAAACACTTATAAAAACACATTCATCATGACACATTCTTTATGTCTTTCAACTTGTCATCTTTCAAGTACACATCTATAATGACTCCTTGTCCTATTTCCTTTCACTCATATCCATAAGAACTAATTATATTAAGTAAAAGCTATCATGACATTGTTCACATCACTCATCTCATATCACCTTTTATTATTTTTGTCCTTTTGTGAAAACTTCTCTTACGATAAGTTAGTTCACCTTCAACATGATAACATATTCCTCTCAACTTGCCTATACGTAACTTAAACAAGAATAGTATTTTATGAGAAATCTTGTTTTTCAAATTTTAGTCAAAATCGAATGATTATCTTTTTAGTTCTCTTTACCTTCTTCAAAAATTAAGTTGTTGTATTTCACGTATAATTTTACTATATCATTTGTTATATCATATATTGCGTACACTCTATTTCTATCATGTCATCATTCACACCTCTTTATGAATAATTAATATTTTCAAAAACTTGTCCACCATTCTTTTTCTTATGTACTATTTAGTACCACACTTTTCTTGTCGCTCTTCATCCAATACAAAGTGAATCTCCATCCGTGACCATTATACATTTAAATTTATCGTTTTAAAAAACCATGAACTCCCTCCATTAAAACCATGCCTTCTTAGCCAAACATCAATCATGACTTTATGTCATACATCAAGGGATTGTTGTCATTTATAATGTCTCTCTCTCTTTCTTTCAAATTCATATATCAACTCACCTGTCTTTATAAATTTTTTTCACTCTCCTACAAAAATTCTTCTCAAATAAGAAATTATTGCATCCTTGCTTGTCCTATTCCAAATTCATCTCTCACGGATTTTGTATGCTTTCATATAAAGTAACATAATATTTGGCTTAAAAAAGTTGTTTGTTTTATTAGGCCATTATTTCCTTCACTATACATCTTTTCTCACATCTCTTCATCACACGAAACTCTTTAAAATCCTAGTCTAATAAGATAGTCCATATGCATCACATGACACATATCAAACTTCGACAAACTCTCCCATAGTAAACCTTTATCTATATAGAAAAATTTAAAAACTATGTCCTTCTTAACATACAATACACTATCATCCAAAAAAACTGATTTGATTTGTCATTCACAAGCCTCTTTATTTCCAACTCACGCATTTCCTCTTTCAGCTAAAATCTAAAAATCCTTCACTTCAAATGTCATTCATTTCTTATCACCATTACTTTTCTCCTTCTATTTAATAGATTGATTCATCTCTCATCAATTCCCTACGAATATCTCTATTCTCTTGCAAACTACTACTCCTTCCAAGCTCTTCTCTCTTGCTCATTTTTCCTAAGCTCTTGCAATGGCTTTCTCTTGCACATCCGACTTACTCCAAGCTTCGGAGTTGAGATTTCCGGATCTCATTCACACTTATCACTCCATAAAATCTTTGACCATCCTGCCAGGCAGTTTGGTTCACCTTGAAGCCTTTCCAGCTTTTGATTTACAAACTTCTCTTTTCGAACTTATTCATGTTCTAACCTCTCCGAAACGAATGCTCGTCTATTCTCATCTTATCAAAATATTCTACACCAACCTTTCTATCGACCATGATCACTCTTCTATCACTTCCATGGTACATGGAAAAATTTTCTCCTTCGACATATCTCAGTTAGGCAACATTTTGAATATTTCTTCTTACGGTATTGAGCTTCCCAACATTGTTCCTCTCGACCACTCTGTGTTTCAGAAAATCCTCCTCTCCACTCGCTCCACTCACTTCCCATGGCATGAGAGCAATCTCCAACCTCATGCTCTATTGTTGTCCAAAATTCTTTCCTCCAATATCGTCCCCAAGTCGCCCTTTAGGGGATTTATTGCAAATGAAGTCTCCTTTCTTTTTTATGCCATCTTCTCTGCTTTTCCCATCAACTGGTCCAGTGTCATCTTCCACAACATGATCAACTTTCGTTCCTTTAAGTCTCTTCCCTTCGGATATTTCATCACACTCATTCTTGAATTCTTCCAGATTCCTCTTGCAACAGATGTCGTCTACTACTCAAACAATATATTTGATGAGTCCTCTCTCCATGAAGAAGAGTCCTCTCACCTAAACTCTGACGACGAAGGCCCTCAAGAAGCAGATCAAGCAGCAACTTCTGACCTTGACATCTTCTCAGCTCTTGTCAATGTCCAGAACACCCAGGATCTCCTTCTGAAGAATCAAGCTTCACTACAACTCGGCCAAGATGCTTTACTCCGGAAGTTTCACCCCTCCTCCGGATCAAAATGAACTCT
This sequence comes from Nuphar pumila, assembly GCF_984573655.1. Classification (NCBI taxonomy): domain Eukaryota; kingdom Viridiplantae; phylum Streptophyta; class Magnoliopsida; order Nymphaeales; family Nymphaeaceae; genus Nuphar; species Nuphar pumila. The sequence goes on along the minus strand of NC_143250.1, from coordinate 54,132,873 downwards.
TCATTCATGACGTCTGTAATAACTTTACATTATTTTTGGTCTGTAATAACTCTGCTTACTCTGATCCCTTCCTTTTTGTCCATGACAAAGGGGGAGAAAAACCTGTCTCCATTATTGGAGAAAAATACTCGTCTTTGACATTTTTTAATATTTTTATGATATTATTATTTCTATGCATAATGTCTTTTTGATAATATGTCTTCTTGAAAAATGTTATATTATGACTGGATATGTTTTGCCATATATCTAACGAGTATTTGATGCAAGGATATCTCACTCAAAAAGGATGGAGACCTACTGTTCAAGTACAACTATGGTGCAATCATACTCCTTGAAGAAAAAGCTTGATGAGCCATGCATTCCTAAAGACCATCTAAAGAGAAGAAGACTTTTTCGAAAACCCATAAATTTGGTTTTTGAAATGACATGACATTTCACATCTCAAAAAGACTACGATTTCAAATAAGTAACAACTACTTTTTTAAAGCTATATAAACACACTCAAATAAACTATTCTAACAGGGAATGGACATGTGGGCTTACAACGAGAAAAATTCCTATTTGATATTTGAAAGAGAGCCTAGAAAAAGAAAGAGAAAAAAAAGAGAAAAAGTCAAGAATAGCTCTTTGACAAAGAGTATCTTCTGAGTGAAAAGAACAGAACATTCTGAGAATCCTTCATTCGTGCATTCATATCATTCTGAAGGTTCTATAGGAAGTATTGTAACTTTCTGTTATTCACTGTATTCCTTCTTTGTTGAAAGAAGTAGACCTCTGAGAAAGAGGGTGTTGCCCTTCTCTGTTGAGAGAAGAAGACCTCTGTGAAAGCGGGTGTTGTCCTTCTCTGTTGAGAGAAGAAGACCTCTGTGGAAGAGGGTGTGCCCCTTCTCTGTTGAGAGAAGAAGACCTCTGAGGAAGAGGGTATTGTACTATTTATCCGGTGACTCGGATGTTATAGTGGAAAGCTCAAGTGGTTTGCTTGGAGACTGGATGTAGGTCAGGGTTTTGACCGAACCAGTATATATTCTGTGTTTATGTGTTGTGCCTTTATTGCATCATATTTTTAATTTATCGATCTGTTTAGTAATTCCTTATTCACCCCCCCCCCCTCTAGTGGAATTTCATGTCTAAGTAATAACGACACTTAAAACGATTAAGAATTATACTTAGATCCCAAACATCAACATGAAGATCAAACAAATTTTGACTTGAAGGACTCTGACTAGACGAAAATGAACTCCTATGATGCTTCCCAAGCTGACACGCTTCACACAGCAGGGTAGTGGATGACAAGATGTGAGGATTAACTCTATGAAATTTAAGCAACGGGAGATGACCAAGACGATGATGCCAAAATAGCGGACTAGAGGAGGAATCAATTGCCGAATGAACATATCCAATTGGTTGATGTAGATAATAGACTCCACCTTCCTCGTAGCCTCCACCAATCATCTTTCTCGTCAGCAAGTTCTGAAAAGTGCAACATGCAGGATCAAATATTACTCTACAATTCAATTCTTTTGTAACACGACTAATAGATAACAAATTTTGAGGGAATGAAGGGGCATGGGGAACATTTGATAATTGAAGAGTAGGGGAGATGGAGATATTTCCCTGACCAACAATGGGAGAGGAACTTCCATCGGCAAGAACCACCTTTTTATGGTTAGCAACACTATCCAAATTAGAAAAGTCAAAGGCATTTCCACACAAATGTCTAGATGCCTCTGAATCAATAATCCACCTACTACCTTCGCAAGATAAATCATCACTTGTAGAACATGCAACATCAGCCACGGGGGAACTAGACAGACGATGTGCCAACAAATCATCATACTCAGCACGAGTGAGTGTAACTGAATCACTAGGAGGAACAACGGGAGACTCGGGTTTGGCAACTTGAGCTGTAGGAACTTTAGCTGAATGTGCAGGAGGTCACCCATGCTTGTCAAAGCATCTATCTTCTAAATGACCAAATCTCCCCCAATAGATACACTGGATCTTGCCACGTCTGTAAACACCCCAGATTTTCATTCACCTCTCTGACATTTCTACCAAGCATCATCATCCAGCCTTTGAAATCGCTGAAGGGCAAAATGGTCATTTTCTGGGCCTGGAACCCGCAAAATTCCAAATTTCATCTGCAACTCTCAAAATTTCTCTATTTTAGCTCAGATGTTCAAAATCCTATCCCTGACAGGAGACGAGAATCTCCAAATCCTGATTCAAGATTACATTTCATAAGACATGTCATTGCATGAACATTTCATATCACTGCACTGCACAGCATGTCATTTCGAGGTCCAGAACTCTCGATTTCAAAATTTTCAATCCAGATTCAAATTTCAAATATTTTCAAAATCAATTTCGAAACCCTGGATCTTCAAAATTATCAATTCTTCCCATTTTACCCCAAGGACTCTGAATTTCAAAATGTTTCCTCAGGAAAACGATCTGGATAGTTTTCAATATGGATTTCAGCCACTTCATCTCAGATTTTACCCCTTTTGTCAACAATTTCCAATATCATTCTTTTGCAAAATCACCCCACAGGGGCCAACTCTTTTCAAAATTTCTATTTTGCCAATTGGTCTAGATTTTTATGAAAATTCCAAAAAGAGGTTTATTGTCTTGTCTTTATTTCAATAAAGAAGCAATGTGGGACCCACACTGAGGTGGTGTCACATAGGCTTTTCTTTTGAAAAAACTGAATTTTGAAAAACCCAAAAATATAGGAGCCTTGTCCCTGAATTGGTGCCACTTGTCTTTTCTCTCTCCTCCCATTTCCCTGCCATGTGTCAGTGTGGGGTTCACCTAGAGGTGGCACCATATGTCATTTTCTATCTCTTTCCATTTCTTTGCCAAGTGTCAATGTGGGACCTCTCTAAGATGGCGCCATATGTCCACCATCTTCACCCTGTGCCATGTGTCATTCCAAGGTCACCATGAGATGCCAAGTGTCATGTGTTGCCCTGTTCAGAAAAAGTAAAGCTTGTCTCCCCTGAGGTGGCGCCATTTGAAGTGTGTCTCCTGCAGAGGACACGTGTCAATCTCTCCATTCTTCAGAAAAAGCAGACTGACACATGCCTCTCCTTACTTTTCTCAAAAAAGTAAGTGACACATGTCTCTCCTTACTTTTCTCAGAAAAGTAAGTGACACATGTCACTCTTAGCTTCTTTTAGAAAAAGTAGAGGACACATGTCACTCTTGGCCTTTTTCAGAAAAAGCAAATGACACATGTCATTCTCTGCTCTTCGCAAAAAAAGCAAATGACACATGTCATTCTCTGCTCTTCTCAAAAAAAGCAGAAATTTGAATATTTAAACTCCTCAAAGGTGGTGCCACATGGCATTCTCCCCTCATTCCAGCTTTAAATCTCAAACACCTTTTGAGGTGGTGCCATTCTAGAACCCCACTTGGCTTCATTTTTTATTTTATTTTATTCAAAATAAAAGTAGCCCACCATGAGGTGGCGCCACATGAGGGCTCCCTACAAAAAGCAAACTTTGAATTTCAAACCCCAGATAGCACCCTCTGAGGTGGCACCATTTTGGAGACTCCTGCAGAGAAAATCAAGCAAGCTTTTTGAAAATTTTCAAATTCCCCTGCTGAGGTGTCTCACCTACAAAATTCTTATTTTAATTATTTCAAAAATCTAAGTGGCATGCCCTGAGATGGCATCACATGGAGGGCTCAGATTAAGCCTGTTTGAAATTCAAAAATCTCAAAAAATGATACAAATACAGGGTCCCACGCCCAGCTTAGAGGGAGCTCCTTTTGGATTTTGAACTTCAACCTAGATCTTTTTCGAAACACGATTTTGAATTTTGGAATTCACGCCCCCTTTGGGCTCAGTGGAGAGGGTGCATTGAAGCACCAACCTCGCTCGCATCAATCCCAATTCGATCTAGGCGTGGATCGATCGAAGGACGAAAGAAGCCGTTTGTAGCCTTTCATTTCGGGAGTTCCAAAGCTGCAGGAAAATGCAAGGTGCACTTCTATCCCTATTGATTTCATTATATTAATATCCCTACTCGATTCAAATCATCATTTTGAAGAAAGAGCTCATCCGAGGGATGGATCGAGCTATTCTCATAAAATGACACGTATCAAAAAGATGTCTTTCATGCTTTATTGATTAGATTTTCATATTTAATCATGTTCTTGCGTTAAAATAGGTTATATTTACATTTTATTTCATTAAAATAGCATGTTCCATGAATTTATTTAATATTTCGTGCATTCAGCTTCATTTAGGTAACTCTTTGTTTTTGTCAGTCAGTCCACACGTCATTTAATGCATTTATTTTTTGTTAAAAATGCTGATAAAATCATAGTATGCGCCCTTAGATGTCCCTAACAATTTTCCAAAAATTCAGAATGATTTGAATTTGTTTACTGTGGTAAAAGTTCAAAATGGTAAGTTGGGTTTTGTTACCCGGGATACGTTTTGAAAATGTATCTCCTACTTGTAAAATCGAGATCTCTCTTATATAAGGTCCGATTTTCAATCTGAAAAATGTTATGAACTCAGAATAATGTTTAGTTTTGAATTTGATTTTCTTAGATTTTTTTGAATTTTTATGATGTCTGACCAAAATCCGAGAGTTTGGGACACGTGTCAGAGCCTGATTTGGGCCTCTGAGACTTTGGATCAACTTAAGTCGATGGGTTCCCTTTGGGTATTACTTCAAATCCAAATCTGTAAAAATTGAATGTTATGTCCGGGATGTCCTCTATTTGCATCTGAAATTTTATGATTTTTAGAATAGTTTTAATAGCAGTTTCGGATTTTTCTTGCCAGTCTCTTGTTTTGTCACATTTGTCTATTCTGTTAATTTAGGCAAGTAATGTCACATTTGTATCTTTGTTCCTGTTGATCAAATGCCGAAATCATAAAAATGAAAGTTGTTTCCGCATCTGTCAGTAGTTTCTCATTTAAATATCAGAAATTTCCATGGTGGGTTGCTATTTTTTTAGCATTTTTATATTAGCTCAGGTCGATTTTACCTCCATTAGAGCCAAATTCCTATTACCGAACTCACCGTAGTTCAAATCCCGAGGCTGTAAAATCCAAAAGTGTTCAATTTTATGTCATTTAGCAGTCTGCAAAATATCAAATGTTTCTATGGTGGAATTTTTGTATTATCGCATCAAGTGTTACATTTGGTTCGGGTCCGTTGGCGAAATTCGCCCATTTTCGGATTTTCTATAAATTTTTGCACCCTAACCATGTCATTTCATGGGTTTTAGCATTCTAGGCTGTTTATCAGGATAGGAAGATGTTTCATACCGAATTTGGTGTGATTTGGAATTTGTTTGATGCTCGGTTTAGCCGTATCATCAAAATAGGGCCCCGCGGGACCCAGATCCAAGCGAAAAACAAGTGAAATTTGTTATTTTGGATGAATTGCAAAATGTCAAATTCTGATTTTACAGTCCTAAGGTGTTTAACAGCATGTCATCATGTCTCATCTTGCATTTCATCATCATTTGGTCCAATTCAAATTTCAAAATCTTGATTTTACCAAAATTTCCTTAAAAAAACACTTGATTTTAAAGGTGTAACTTCAATATCAGGGGTATTTTGGTCATTTTGACCACAATTTCGAATTTCAAACTATTTCTTACTGAATCTCTTGCATTTACATCATTTCAAATATCAAGAAAGCATGATAATAGGGTTTATATCTAATTAAGTCCAATAATTTCAAAATATTATTGGAAATCTTGGAAAAACACACATATTTGAACTAACCCCAATTCAAGTTTGGCAGGGCATTCAAAAGAAGGAGCTGAAGTCTGCAATTTCTTTTTATTTTATTTAATTAGTGATGTAATAATGTAAATTTTGGAATAAGAGATTTAATTTTCTGCTTAGATTAGGATGCATATCATATAGTTTGAATTCATGCAATATCCTGATTATGTGATTCATGCATTTTATTCCAAAAGCACTATGGATGTACACGAATGGCATGTGCACCAACTCTTAGGGAGTTGATGAACTCGTTGGAGTCCATATTTACGGCCCTAGTCGGAATATGGACGAGACCCAGATCCATCATCTTTCTACCAGTCACATTGAGCCTACACTCTTAGGCTATCTTCCAAAATTTCACTGCATATTTCCAATTATTTTAGAATGGACTAAGTAAATTATAAACATATTTACGGCCATAGTCAGAATATGTGATATTTTGCTTAGTTTAATTCTAAAATTACATATTTTTCTGAAAAGAGGCTTTTACAAAATGACATTCATTCATATCATTTACATCATGAAATTACTGGTTTTTCTCATGGTTTTCTCAAGAAAATTTCATTCTTAGGAAAATTGATTTCTTAAGAAACTCTGAGAATTTTTCAAAATCGGTTTTTCCACAGTTCTCCATGGAAAAGGTTATTTTCTCAAGATTTTCAAAAGGAGTCTCTCACCCTTCTTAAAGATCAAAATCGATTTCCCAGTGTTTCAAGGATAAGATTCTCAGGATTTCAGTTTCCCGAGTGTTGATTTTCCATCTCCAAACAATTTTCTAATGAATCTCAACTATTTTCCAAAGAAAGCTTTCAAAACTCGAAGCTTTTCCTAACAAGCATCTTCCCTTCAAATGTTCATCTTTTCTCAAGAATTACTTCTATTCTCCCAGGAGTTTCAACCATTCATGATTTTCCCAAAGCTTCATAATTTTTCTCGAGATTTCAAATCTTTTCATCAGAGTTTCCTGATAGTTTGATTTCCATCTTTTTCTTGAGAAATGCTTTCCAACTCCAAATGTTTTCTAAGCATATATCATATTTTTCCAAATTACATTTTACAAAATCCCATAGCACATGCTTGAATTCTCTGTGCATTTAGGATAGAACACAATTTCGATAATTTAACTAAATCAAGCACATTTTGGTCCTTGGTTCGATTACCCCTGTTAAAGGCGGCAGGAACGGTCGAACCTCGTACCGACAGGTCGAGCCCCATCCCATGGATTTTCCCGTTATTTTCAAAACAGAGGTGAGTATTTCAAAACAATTTCCAAAATCTGGTCAAGTTTGACTCGCGAAAGCATGTTTTCCTCTTTCTCTCCTGCAAGGGAAGGGAAGACGGAAAAATTTTGCGACGATAACAACGTACTCATGTGCCTCGACCACGTCCACGACCTCGTGTATTAGGAATAGAACCTCGGCCTCAGCCATAGGAGACAAACATAACAGAGGTTTGTGATTCTGACTGGGATAAAGGAAGAGACATGGCAAGCCTCCTCAACTGATTATATGCCTCAGCAAGAGTGGGAACATCTGAGCCCATCAACATCTGAACTTTGGCAACTCAGAATTCAATTGACAAGCCAGTAAGGAACCGCGCGACCATGGTGTGCTCCTGGTGTAACCTCTGTTTATCACAGCATAATGGTCTATGTGCATTTAGTCTCTCAAATGTTGCTTTCACAGAGGCATAGTACTGGGCTAGAATTTGCTCTCCTTGTTGCAATTGATAGATCTCTTGTTTCACTTGAAGAATACGACTTACATTAGTTTCTTGTGAGTAAGTATCTCGCAAATTATCCCACATTTGTTTTGCAATTGTGTAATAAATTAGCCCATCAAGGACAGAAGGTTGCACATTGTTCATAATCCATGACATGACAATATCATTGTCCTCTTCCCATGTTGCATACTTTTCAGTTTTGTCTTTAGGCTCACTTTCTAACAAAATATGTTTTCTGCGATGCCCTGAGACAGACATCATGAACGTACGAGACCATCTAGCATAGTTGGTCTAATCAAGCTTTACGGATGATCCATAGGAGAATGGATTAGCAAAAGCCTTTTCTGCGTTTGAGCCATGAGATTGGACTGTAGATGTGTTCCACTTCACAGACACTCCCACACACAGTCTGCCGCAAAAAAAAATATACTATTCTGTGAAAGGGTGCAGCCAATAACCAGTTATAGCTTAGTTAAAACACAACCTTGAACTCTGATCTGAGATGTCCACCAACGACTATGTATCTGACCAACACTGATATGCAACTTCAACACTAATAGATCTGATCAGATTTAAGAGACGCTGATCAGATCTGATTTTCCACACCGATCTGCAACTTCAACACTAATAGATCTGATCAAATTTAAGAGATGTTGATCAGATCTGATTTTCCACACGATCGACAACTTTCACTGTCATATTTAAAAACACCACCCACAAACACTTCCATCGACCCAACAGATCTGATTTAGATCACAAAGAGGAAGAATGCAACACACAACATGAAACCCACAATCATGACAAGTAGATTTGAATCACCTAAAACTGAACATAGACTTGAATCATAAAAAACTGCATCATTCAACCTCAGATCGACACCCAGATCTGAACGCATAATTGGATAAAAAAAACTGAATCATTCAACACCAGATTGACTCCAAGCAGTGACTGCAATCTTTTTTGTTTTGTTTACATACCAGATGACCACGATGCATAAATCACATACTTGTATCCATCGACTGGCCTCCACACTGATGTCGACAGTAAATCTATCCTCTATGACACACCAAGAACAAAGCCTAACGTCTGATCCAAGAATCTGGCATCAGATTCAAGCTGCAGGCCAAAAAAAACTTGTTGCTCCCACGCGTAAGCCTAGTTGCTACAGATGAGTTGAGCAACTAGGTTGTTGCTGCCAAAGGAGGAGGAACTTGATCAGATCACATGCCCAGATCTGCAATCAGCTCTGATACCATGTTGAAGTCGGCTAGGGTTTGAGAGAGAGAGAGAGAAGAATAAATCGTGTTTACTCATTAGGTCTAATCTCACTTAAATAGAGAGATTAGCCAACAATAAAGTATGTATAATAATACCCTTTGCAACAATAAGTAAATACCATAGACCCGACCTATTAAATAGTTACCAAACTACCCTTAATTGCATAGAAACGTAGATGGCTTCTCAACACATATATAATCTACACAAGAGAAGGAGAAAAAAAGAAAGATATCTATCAGCTACAAAAGCATCAACTACTTTGATTGACTAACAAGTTGCCCAACCACTATAACTAAAACCTCGACCACTAAAATCCAGCTTATGCTGCCCAAACACTCATCGTAGCATTATCAGAATAGACCAACAGAAGCGCCCTCATTCATCTGATTGCATGTATCACCCTTACAAAAGAAGGCTATGAGAGAGTAGCATTAGCTAATGAGTGTGACTGTGAGAACTCAAAAGCACAGTGGTATGTCCAAATGAAATATTAAATTACCTAAATTTCAAATTTTATTCCCTATAGCACAACACTCTTGACTTGAAACATGAAACCCTTACAAAACCATAACAATGTCATGAAATGGTGCGGATTTCAATGCATGAATTTTATAAATTAAAATACTAGTTTGACTACCACAAGCCATCGCTTCCTAGGCCTCAAAACCTCAAACATCAAGTGTATCAACGACTAGAATAAGAGCACAAACATCATGCCACTAAAGGGCCAAAGACACACAAAGGTGTGTATAAATATCTCGTCTACATATAATGACACTTAAAAACAAGTATATCAGCGACTAGAACAAGAGCATAATGCCAACGAAGGGTTATAATCACACACAAAGATGTGAATAAACATATATTGTCTACATATAATGACACTAAAAAAACAAGTGTATAAGCGACTAGATCAAGAGTATAATACAAACAATGGGCTAAAATCACACATGAAGGTGTGAATAAATATCTCTTGTCTACATATAATGACACTAAAAAATCAAGTGTATCAGCGACTAGATCAAGAGTATAATGACAACAATGGGCTAAAAAAACACACATGAATATGTGAATAAATACCTATTGTCTACATATAATGACACTAAAAAATTAAGTGTATTAGCGACTAGATCAAGAGTATAATCTCAATGCCAACAAAGGGCTAAAAACACACACAAAAGTATGAACAAATGTCTCTTGTATAATGACACTTAGATAAAAGGCATAAAAAGGAGAAAACACCCAAGGTAAGAAGGTTTGTAATGGAAACACACTAATGTTGTCAATAAGAATATCAATTTTAACAATATTTTGAAATACCATGATTTTAAAAAAAAGATAGCCATCAGAGATAAACAGAGTTATAAGCATTTATAATAATAATGGCCATACAACAAATGAGTGAAACACTACACTCAGATGCAGAGATCAAACAACTGTCAGTTAGAGCCAAAACATAATTTGACAATCTAAACTGACATAAAACGAGATGCATAAAACTCACCCCAACAAACATCTATGAATCCACAAAAGCATATACGGATACAGATGTCAATCAACTATCAATCAGATCCAAGACGGGTGTCAACACGACACACATAAACTTTGATAATTGCAGATTGATAAGATAATTTGAGGTGCACACATAACTCACCTCAACGGCTAACCCTGACCCAACAACAAGGCCAAGAGAGATGATGAATCATATAAAATTTTGTAATGGACAAGTCAAAATGCCATAAAAAGGCAATACATACTCACATAATTCAATTTCCAAATAGATGAGTTCATATCAAATATCTGATTTGAAAAGACAAGTTTTAAATCAAATCCAAAAAAGGTTAGGTAAAAACCTTAATATAAAAATTAGTGCAATCATATGCACAACAATATGTCAATGGGTGCAATTATATGCAATACAAGATGTCTCATGACAATTTTCAAAATCTTGAATAAGCATATAACGAGTCATGCCCAATATAAGCACTCTTTATAGAGGTGGTGGAATTATGAAGTTTAAGAATTCTTCAAAAGATCATAAATCCACCAATGAGAACCAAGTGCACTAACCACATTACATACAAAAAATTAATAAATCTCATTAAAGAGACAAGAACACATATGACTAAGAAGTTAGAGCTAAATTACAAGTCTATTATGAAGCAATTGAAGAAAATTAAATAGAGATTCCCAAAGAGCTATATAGATCCTCATATATCCACATATATATAATCACACAAACAAGAGATTTTTCTCATAATGTAACATTTTTCAATAAGCATGATGTAGAATATCAATATGCAAGAGAGAAATCACAAAAGATAAACACATTTTTTTATACGATAACAAGTCATGTTTATGCCTTTCAAATCTTAATCCAACACGTAATTTGAAAACAATCTTTACTTAATAGAGAAATTGCTCAAATATATATGAAATAACACATTCAAAAGGCCTCAACATGATAAAAGATTATGCTTGATCACATCATAATATATTAAAAAAATTCAAAGATAGTCTATACATATGTTAAAAAATATAAATTTTAGTATTTTGCAAAATACATACTATTATAAGAAGCCACATATTCAACTTGAGTGGATAACTACAAAGGTGTTCTCTAAGGAACACACTCACACTAACCACAAAGGGAACAAAAAAGATGTATTCTAAAAGAACACAATCACAAATCCCACAAGAGGATATACAATAAGGCACAATATATATAAAAGAATGATCAAATGAAATGACTGTGTAAAAGTATATGCAAAATATAGTTTTTCACTACACATTCATAATCTGAGATATATATCAAAATACCACAATTTCCACATACTTCACAAAAATATTTATTTTTAACATAACTCTTTTTAAAACTTACCATACATATAAAAAATAAGAAGCCAAAGATACATACCGGAATGCGAAATCTTTGAATCCATTTCATTTATTTATACGAATCCTTTCCAAGACCGATGCCTCGCTTTGATACCATGTCATCAAATGGTGCGGATTTCAATGCACTTCATGATGATCTCCAAGACTCAAAACATTATACATTTAAACAACAAACTTAAGAATTAAAAGACACATATCAAAATGTAAATAAATAATTTTATTCATAATGAACATTAAAAGAAATACAAAATAAAATTACATTCAAGCCTCACTACAATGCACTCAAAGAAAAATAATATACAACCCTAATACTACCCATCACTCTTTCACTTTACAAAGGCACACACTCACCCATATTTATAGAGAAGGGTAGAGGAGAGAAAGGGAGAAGAAAAATGAAATAAAAACGGGAAGACCTCTCTCATAAAAGCATGGGAGAGAGCTCCCAACAGCTAGAATTCTAGTTGTTGGGAGTTAGTCACGATAGTTTAACCAGCTCCCAACGGCTAGAGTTCTAGCCATTAGGAGCAAGTCAAACTAGTTGTGACTTGACTCCCATATATATTAAACAATATATATACTTATATTACATTAATCTTAACAAACAAGACATGTATTTTTTATGAAGAAAAGCATATTGTATTGATGATAACAAGTGATACCTACTAGACAAACAAACGGATGACCATTTAACTTATATATTGAATGTCATGCCTGAAAAGCAAAAATAGCAATTGCAGCCCTAGAGTGACATCTTGAGAAATAGGAAACACCAAACATATTTATTTAGATGTACAAATCTGAGGACTACAATAACCAACTCACACAAAATGGTAGATCCTGATTTAAAAAAGATGTAGATGGAGCATTTCGAGCACTCTCTTCTTCTTGAAACATCCATGTAATGTTGGCATCTATCTGCAATCACTCAAACCATCAAGCAACTTGCCAGAAATTGAAATTTGATGATTCAGATTTAATTAATAGAAAAAAACTAAACAGACAAGTGTAAAAGTGTCTTCAAAGAGACAATGTGCACAAAGGCACTAAATCTTCAATAATGTGATATGTGCACAAAGGCACAAAAAGAGAACTTGAAACAAGTGTGCACAAAGGCACAACACATAAATGAGAACACAAATGTTCAAAGGCATAAAATAAAGAAGAATATTTATTAAGATGAATAGGAGCTTTGCTAGAAAGCTTAGCAAATACAAAGGGGAGTCACCCCTATATATAATATAAAAAGGAGCAAAGGAGGAGCTCCAAGATAGACGTTGGAGCCCCTCCAACGGTTAGAGTTCTAACTGTTGGAGGGGTCCCAATGCCTATTGTGGGGCCCCTAAATAATAATAAAAAAGAAAAGATAAAAGAGGAAAATAAAAATAAAAATAAAAATACAAACATATTCAAAAATATGAATATGCGTAAAAGGAAGAGAAATGACAAAATTACCCTTATCGGGTATTACAAAATAAATACATTTCTTTTATATATATATATATATATATATATAAGTACATATGCATATATATATATATATAGAGAGAGAGAGAGATTTCAACACCCCCCTCAAACTTACGGTGTAATGACCGAAAGTTTGCCAAGGAGAAAAAAAAACATGGTGAACACAATGCCTTAGTGAAAAAGTCAGCTAGCTGATATTCTGATGTCACATACGACAGATCAATGACATTCTTTAGGTATTCTTCCCTAACATAGTGTCAGTTCATCTCGATATGATTTGTCTGCTCATGAAAAGTGTGATTCTTTGTAATATATATAGCACTCTTATTGTCGCAGCATAGCTATGTAAGCCCTTGAACATTAACTTCCATATCTTTCAGTAGTTGTCGAATCCAAACATTTTTCATGGTGGTGGTTGCCATGACTCGATATTCAGCCTCTGTGGAGGATAAAGACACTTTCTATTGTTTTTTGCATCTCCACGAAACCAAAGATTCTCCTAAAAAGACACAAAAACCAATGGTGAAGTGACGGTTATCTGGGTCACCTCCCAAATCTGAGTTAGTATAAGTAATTAATTTTAACTCAAAAGATGAAGATAGAAATACTCCCTTATTTATGGATCCATTCACATATTTGATGATCCGAAGCGCAACACTCATATGGACTGTTGTTGGTGCATGTTGAAATTGACTTGCAACATGCACTGCATGGGAGATATCCGGCCTGGTAATACTAAGATACATTAGTGAACCGACAAGTTGTATGTAAGGAGTAGGATTTGCTAGAGGAATCCCATCATCAATCTTCATTTTTGTTCCTACTACTTCAAAAGTATCACAAGTTTTGTCATTTGAAATGCCTAACCTGTCAATGATCTCACAAGCAAGTTTAGTTTGAGACAAAAAATATCTCCTGTGAGAATAGGCAACTTCAATGCCCAAGAAATATGTTAGAAAACCCAAGTCTGGCATTTCAAATTTTTTGGTTAGAGTAGATTTGATACTTTTGATCCCTATTGCATCATCATCTGTGATTAACATATCAACATATAATAATAGAATTACAATACCTGTATCAGAATTCTTGACAAATAGAGCAGTGTCAGTGTAGCATGAAACAAAACCACTTTCTATCATTACACTGGTAAATCGATCATACCAAGCCTTGGGAGCTTGCTTCAAACCATAAAGAGCTTTTTGTAGGCGAAGAACCTTACCTTTAGGTACATTCATACCCGGAGGAGCATCCATATAAACTTCTTCAATTAAATCTCCGTTTAAGAAAGCATTTTTAATGTTCATTTGATATATATTCTATTTTTTAATAGATGCAATTGTAATTAGGCACCTAACAGTAACTATACGGGCAACTGAGGCAAAGGTTTCATCGTAGTCAATTTCATACTCTTGACTATACCCCTTGGCAACAAGACGGGCTTTATATCTTTCAACAGACCCATCACTCTTGGTTTTAACTTTAAAAACTCACCTACATCCTATAGTTTTATTTCCTTTAGGCAATTCTTGGAATTCCCAAGTTTTGGTTTTCCTAAGGGCTCTAAGTTCATTATCAATTGCCTCCCTCCACTATCATTTTATTGGCTTCTTCAAAAATTTTAGGTTCTATATAGGAATGAATAGCACTAAGGCATGCTCGATATTTAGGTGAGAAGGATTCATAGAAAATAAATCTAGAAGGATTTTTCCTAATTCTTTCAGTTCTACGAGAGTTGTTCAATGAAGAAGATTCACTAGATTCACTCTATACCTTTCAATTGCACTTTTAAAGTTATCTTTGTCTCTATGTGTATAAGTAATGGGATCATTAGATGTTTTTTCCTCTATAGGTGGGTCAACAGATTGATAAGAAGGATGGTTGTTTTCAACTATGTTTTCTTTTTCACTAAAGTCATCGAGTTCATCATCGCTAGAGATATCATCTGTTAAAATGTGTCACTCTTATATATATATATATATATATATATATATATATATTGTAAGCCCTAGGGGCATTTTGGCCATTTCAGTATTCTCCCTTTTTACGCATCTTCACAATTGTGAACATGCATGTAATTTTTATTTTTATTATTTTTCTTTTTCTATTTCTTTCTTTTTTATTTCTTATTTTTTTATTGCTTTGACTAAGTCAAAGTGGGAGGGGGTAGACCTTGGACCCCCTCCAACGGCTAGAATTCTAGCCATTGGAGGGGCTCCAATGTCTAGTAGGAGCCCCTCCCACTTGGTCTCCTTTTGTATTATAAATAGGGGGATTTCCCCCTTTTAAGAAGTATTCTTGTGAGAGCCTTTAGTGCTCACCCTCTCTAATTGGATTCAACTTATGCATTTGTGGGTATCCCCTTTGTACCTTTTTGGTACTTTTGTTCAAGTGTTCTTGGTGTGTGTTTGAACACATATTCTTTTACGGTGTTGGTGCTTATAGTGCACATCTTCGAAGGTATTTTTATATGGTATCAGAGTCAGGTTCAAAAGAAAAGAAGATCGTGCATCTTTTCTCTTTGTTTGAGCACCTCTAAAAGCATGCCACCAAGGTGTGGTGGTTGGAGTGAAGACTCGGTCCTTCATTCAATATTTTAGAAGCATCCTACATCAAGTAGGAATTCATTTTATATTGTGGTATGTATTTACCTCTCTTTCTATTCTCTCTAATGGGTGAAAAGGATTCACACTTCCCCCTTGGCTTCAAATTAAATGGAATGAATTATCAAGTTTGGGCCGGAAATATGGAGGACCATATCAAAGGGAAGGGTCTTGGGAATATGTTTAAGGAACTATTCCCAAACCCGAACCTAAAGTTACTATTGTTGAGGAAGGGGAGATTAAGGTCCTTGAAGGGGAAGAAAGAGAGAGGGCTTTTGAAGAATATAATAAGAAGCATGAAGAATGAGAAATGAAAAACTACAAAATTCTTTCATGGTTCTTTTCTTCCGTTGAAACTAAAATCAATGCCAATATTTTGAATTTTAAAAAGGCATATCAAGTATGGAAATATCTTGAACGAATGTATACGTCAAGAGATTTATCTCATAAATATTATCTTCAAAAGAAGGCTTTGACTCTCCAATAAGGAGAATTGATCATAAGGAAATATTTTGCCGAGTTATCGGTTATATGGGATGAGCTTGCCCTCCTCCAGCCAAAGTGGAGTGGAGAGGCGATTGAGCTAAGGAAAAAACAACTTCAAGAGGATCATTTCTTTAATTTTTTAAATGGGCTTAGTCCCGAGTTTGAGCAATCTAGATCCTTTCTTTTATCTTCCTTCTCTTCCCAGCCTTTGGAAGATGTTTTTGTTAAATTGTAATTTATAAGACAATGTATTTTCTATATATATTTTATATATATAAAAAAAGATACATATGCATATATATATTTCATATATATGTACATGTATCCATCTACTTATATATATAAAATATATATTTCTTTCTTGTATTGGTTGTAGGGGTATTTCAGTCATTTCTATATTTTACGCATATTCATGTTTT
Source organism: Nuphar pumila (assembly GCF_984573655.1). Taxonomy (NCBI): domain Eukaryota; kingdom Viridiplantae; phylum Streptophyta; class Magnoliopsida; order Nymphaeales; family Nymphaeaceae; genus Nuphar; species Nuphar pumila. The sequence goes on along the minus strand of NC_143250.1, from coordinate 54,116,242 downwards.
TTAATATGATTATAATTCCTCCTTTTTATTTTTTCTTATTTTTATAATTTTTCCATTTCTTATTTTTGTTTTTTTTTATATAATGTTTTTGTACACAGTCAGTGGTTGACTGTGTACAGTGTACAACAGTCAGCACTGATTGTGTACACAGTTTTAAAAAGATAGACGTTGGGTTGATTCCCAACGTCTCTAATAAGAGATGTTGGGAATAGCCCAACGTCCCTTAAGTATGCTTATAAATAAGGGCTATGTGAGCCCATTGTATGTATGCATTACAGTAAGGAGTTGTCTCCTTAAGCTTATAAATACTATACATTTATTGCACTTTCTTTGGTGTAAAGCTTATAAACACTGTGCATTTATTGCACTTCTTTTGTGGTGTAAAGCTTATAAACACTGTGCATTTATTTTGTGTATTGAAATTGTTAGCAAGGATTCTTCACAGTTTTAACTAAATTGAGTGGAGAGGAAACTAGATTGGGAATGAATAGAACCAATCAAAATGTATTGTCCATCCCTTCTAAGAATGAAGATGAAGGAGCTTATGTGGTGTCAAGATCGGGGAACAATGTAAAAACCTACAAACCTTCTCATTTCAAGAATCAATATCAAGGAGGAAATGGACAATATGGTAAGAGAAATTATAGCAAGCTTCATTGTCATTTTTGTAAAGAACTGGGGCATATAAAGCCTATTTTCCCTAAATAGAAAAAATTGCTTGCAATGGCTATCACCTTTCAACCGGAAGAACGACCATCTTCATCAAATGGATCTCTTTCTCTCCAACAAATTGTTGAAGCCCTTCAACCATTGATTAAAGGATCTATCTCCGGAGCCGCTATGTCCTCTTCACCTCCAGGTAAAATTTTTTGGCTCTTAGATTCAGGAGCATCCTTTCACATGACTTTGAATGCACTTGCTTTGTCCAATTATTCTAAAAATATTTTACCATCCTTTGTATCTACTGCAGATGGGGCTTCTCTTGAAATCAAAGGAACCAGTGATTTTGAAAGACAAAATTTTTTTATTCCTAAAGTTAGATTTATCCCAAAATTGAATTTAAATTTACTTTCTGTCTCTCAACTTTCGGATTATGAGTGTGATATCAAATTCTCATCACATAAATGTTGGATACAGGATCGCCAGTCCGGGAAGTTGATTGGGGAAAGCTCTAGAAAGGGTGATCTCTACTTTATGGAATTTCTTCAAATTTCGAAAACATTTTTTTGTAGCATTGTCCAACATAAAGATATAAATGTTTGGCATAAACGTCTTGGGCATCCAAATATTGACAAACTTTCTCATATTCAGTTTACTAAAACTCTATGTAAGGAGAACTTCAATTGTAATGATTGCATTTTGGGAAAAATGAGAAGCTTGCCTTTTGGATCAAGATCAACGTTTTCAACCAAGCCTTTTGAAATTGTGCATTCGAATGTATGGGGACCCGCACCCGTTGTCTCTAAGGAAGGTTTTTCGTATTATGTTATTTATGTTGATGATTATTCAAGATATAGTTGGATATATTTTCTTTGACATAAACATGAAGTTTTCTCTACCTTTAAGAATTTTCATGCTATGATTCAAACTCAATTCAATGGAAAATTATAAGTCTTTAGAACCGATTCCGGAGAAGAGTATCTCTCAAATGATTTTATAAGATATATTGAGGAAAATGTGATTATATATCAAAGGTCTTGTCCCAAAACCCCTCAACAGAACGGTTTAGCCGACAGAAAACATAGGCATGTCATTGAAACTACAAGAACCTTACTAATCTCTCAAAGAATTCCAAAAAGATTTTGGGCCAAAGCTGCTTTGGCCTTTGTCTATTTAATAAATTGTCTTCTATCCAAAACCTTAAGCCAAAGATATCCTTTTGAAGTCTTATTCCAAAAAGAACCTGATTATAACATATTACGAATGTTTTGTTGTAAATGTTTTGTTCTTACCGATAAAAATGACGAGTTATCCCCCAAAGCCATTCCCTGTGCTTTCCTTGGCTATTTAGAAACCCAAAAAGGATTTAGATGTTATGATTTTCAAAATGATAAGCTTTATGTGTCAAGAAATGTAACCTTTTTGGAAAATGAAAGTGGTTTTGAGAAAGACAAAACTTCTCCTGATGATGCTGATTATTCATTTTTATTTGAATTATTAGATAAGAACGATGATTTCAATGACGATGAGACAAACTTTGAGAATGAAATGCATGTGTCTGTTGAACAAACAAATGATAAAATTTCTGTGTCTATTCAACCTATAGAAGAAATAGTAAGTGAACCAATTACTTATTCACACAGGGATAGGGATTCCTTTAGAAGTGCCATGGAAAGATATAGTGATCTTAGTGAGTCTACTCAATCTAGAAACTTACAAAGAACAAAGAGACCCTGAAGGAACCCATCTAGAATTATATCTTACGAATCTTTTTCTCCAAAACATAGAGCTTGTCTTAGTGTCATACATTCATATGAAGAACCTAGGAGCTTCGAAGACGCTCAAGAGAAATTAGAATGGAGAGATACTATGAAAACTGAGCTTAGTGCACTTAACCAAGCCAAAACTTGGGAATTTCAATGTCTTCCTAAAGGAAAGAAGGCAATTGGATGTAGATGGGTTTTCAAAGTTAAAACCAAGAGCGATGAGACTCTTGAAAGATACAAAGTTAGACTTGTTGCAAAAGGGTACAGTCAGGAGTATGGTATTGATTACGATGAAACATTTGCTCTTGTGGCTAGAATGGTCACTGTGAGATGTTTAATTACTATTGCATCTATTAGAAAATGGAACACATATCAAATGGATGTTAAGAATGCATTTTTGAATGGAGACTTAAACGAAGAAGTCTACATGGAAGCACCTCCTTGCATAAATGTTCCTAAGGGAAAAGTCCTCCGCCTTAGAAAAGCCTTATATGGCTTAAAGCAAGCTCCAAAAGCTTGGTACAATTGATTTAGCAAAATAATGATTGAAACAGGATTTATTTCTTATTATACTGACACAGCCCTTTTTATCAAAAGATCTAATGATGGAATTGTGATTTTGTTGTTATATGTTGATGACATGCTTATTACAAGTAGTGATGTTAAATGCATCAAAAATATCAAATCCACTCTGAAGAAAAAGTTTGAGATGTCAGATCTGGCATATCTGACATATTTTTTGGGTATTGAAGTTGCCTTTTCTCATAGAGGTTATTTTTTGTCTCAATCTAAGTTGGTTTGTGAGATTCTTGAGAGATTCGGCATTTCAGATGAGAAAATTTGTGAGACTCCTGAAGTTGTGGGCTCTAAAATGAAGATTGATTATGGGGTTCCTCTGGATAACCCTACTCCTTATCGACAACTTGTGGGGTCTCTTATGTATCTTAGTATTACAAGGCCCGACATATCTCACGTCGTTCACACTATAAGTCAATTTCAGCATGCCCCCACCTCGGTTCATATGAGTGTTGTTTTTCGTATTCTCAGATACATAAAAGGCACAGTAAACAAGGGAGTTTCTTTCCTCGTCTTCTAATTTAGAATTGATTGCATATATTGACTCTGATTGGGGAGGTGACCCAAATAACTGTTACTCCACCACTGGGTTTTGAATCTTTTTAGGTGAATCTCTAATCTCGTGGAGGTACAAAACACAACAAAAAGTCTCTCTTTCCTCATCAGAAGCAGAATATTGGGCCATGGCTTCTACAACTATGGAGATCGTGTGGATTAATCAACTATTAAAGGACATGAGGGTGCAAATTCAGGGACCTAAAAGATTGTGTTGTGACAATAAAAGTGCAATTTATATTGCTAAAAATCACACGTTTCATAAACGTACCAAGCATATTGAGATGGATTGTCATTATGTCAGAGAAGCCTACTTGCAAAAAGTCATAGAGCTTCCTTACGTGACTTCAGAATACCAGTTAGTAGACTTCTTCACAACGGCATTATGTTCCCCGAGATTTCATTTTCTTCTTGGCAAACTTTCTGTCATCGCACCCTAAGTTTGAGGGGGGGTGTTAAAATGTGTCACTCTTCACAACAACAACAACAACAACTACGCCTTCATCCCAAAACAATTGGGGTCAGCGATATGAACCAAAAAAGAAATTCATTTTGGGTCTTCCACATGAATCCTTTTCCTCCAATCATTTCTATCCAACGCCATGTCCTCGGTGAGGTTCAAAGCATTCATATCCTTTCCTATCATCTCCATCCAAGTCTTCCTAGGCCTACCCCGACCTCTTTTAACTAATATATTTTCCCATTTCTCCAACCTTCTAACTGGAGCATCATTAGGCCTTCGCCGAATATGTCCAAACCACCGTAAACGATTCTCTCGCATCTTATTTTCAATGGGTGCAACAACTACCTTCTTACGTATCTCTTCGTTCTGAATCTTATCTTTTATTGTATTTCCACACATCCATCTAAGCATCCGCATCTCAGCTACACTCATTTTTTGAATATGATGTCTCTTGGCAGCCCAACATTCCGTACCATATAGTAAAGCGGGTCTAATAGTCGTCCTATAAAACTTTCCCTTCAACCGCAATGGCATTTTACGATCGCACAGCACTCCAGTAGCACTTTTCCATTTCATCCACCCAACCTTTATCCTATGATTTACATCTCCATCAATTTCTCCATACTTTTGAATGATGGATCCCAAATATTTGAAATAATCATTCACCGGTATATCTTGCTCACCAAGCTTCACTACACTCCCATCACTACTTCGTTGCTTACTAAACCGACATTCCATATATTCAGTCTTACTCTTACTCAACTTTAAACCTCTAGCTTCCAATGTCTGTCTCCATAATTCTAACTTAGCATTAACCCCAGCTCTAGACTCATCAATCAAAACAATATCATCAGCAAACAACATACACCACGGTACATTTTCTTGAATTGATCTCGTAAGCTCATCCATCACTATCGCAAATAGGAAAGGGCTTAAAGCAGATCCTTGATGTAACCCAACCGTTATCGGGAAATTGGTTGTCACCCCTCCACAAGTGCGGACATTGGTTACTACTCCTTCATACATATCTTTAATTATACTAATGTACTTGAGAGAAACACCTTTCTTCATCATTGTCCACCAGAGAACGTCCCTAGGTACTCTATCGTATGCCTTCTCTAAATCAATAAAAACCATATGCAAATCTTTGTTCCTCTCTCTATATCTTTCAATAAGTTGTCTAAGAAGATGTATAGCTTCCATAGTTGATCTTCCAGGCATAAAACCAAATTGATTCTCCAATATCATGACAACCTTCCTCAACCTAGATTCAATCACCCTCTCCCAAAGTTTCATAGTATGACTCATGAGTTTTATACCACGATAGTTTGTGCAATCTTGTATATCACCCTTATTCTTATATAAAGGCACCAAAGTACTCTTCCTCCACTCATTAGGCATCTTATTTGTTCGCCAAATCAAGTTAAAAAGATTTGTCAACCATTCTAAACCTTTCTCTCCCAAGCATTTCCAAGCCTCGATAGGTATACCATCTGGGCCAACTGCCCTTCTTGATTTCATTTTCTTCAAAGCCTCTGCAATTTCTTTCTTTTGAATCTTGCGCATGAAGTCACGATTTATCTCATGAAAAGGAATAGAGAAGTCTCCAAGATCTTGAGCATGACTATCATTAAATAGCTTATCAAAATAATCTTTCCATCTCTCCTTAATCTCCTCATCTTTGACTAAAACCCTTTGCGTTTCATCTTTGATACATCTAACCATACCCAAATCCTTCGATTTCCTATCTCTCATCTTTGCAAGCCTATAAATATCCTTCTCGCCTTCTTTGGTATCCAACTTGTCATAAACCTCCTTATATACCTTAGCCCTCGCGTTTCGAACAACTTTTTTAGCTTCCTTCTTTGCTATCATATACTTCTCCAAATTCTCATTATCACGACTCTTACTTAGATTTCTATAACACTCTCTTTTAACCTTAATAGCTAATTTGACATCCTCGTTCCACCATGATGTATCCTTACCTAGTGGTGCACCGCCTTTAGACTCACCCAATACCTCCTTAGCTACTTTTCTCATACCACCCGCTATCTTATTCCACATTGATTATGAATCCTCCTCGAGACACCAATCAACTTCCTTAACTACCTGCTCTACAAACATTCCTTGTTTAGCTCCTTTCAGTGCCCACCACTTAATTCTAGGATCTATCCTATGTCTATCCCTTTTGCGGCATTGTCTAATTCTAAGATCTAAAATTAAGACTCTATGTTGTGTAGCTACACTTTCTCCTGGTATAACCTTACAATCGATGCAACAACCCCTATCTCTCTTTCTAAGTAGGAAAAAATCTATCTGACTCGTATTAACCCCACTTTTAAATGTTACTAGGTGAGACTCCCTCTTCGTAAACCAAGTGTTTGCTAAGATCATATCATAGGACAAACAAAAATCTAAAATCCTTTCTCCACTTTCATTTCTTTCTCCTATACCATAGCCTCCATGGATATTCTCAAATTCATCCCTACTAATGCCTACATGTCCATTAAGGTCACCGCCGATGAAAAGCTTTTCTCCATAAGATGTCTCTTGTACTACTCCATCTAAATCTTCCCAAAATTGATGCTTAATGGAATCATCTAAACCTACTTGAGGTGCATAAACACTAATAATATTAATAATATCCGTACCTAATACTAATTTAATAAGTAAAATTTTATCACCCTTCCTACGGACCTCAACTACATTATCTATAAACTGACGACTCATAACAATCCCTACTCCATTCCTATTCCTATTTATTCCTGTATACCAAATCTTATATCCCCAAGGTTCTATCACTTTAGCTTTCTCACCTACCCATTTGGTCTCTTGAAGACATAAAATATCAATCTTTCTCCTACACATAACATCTACTAACTCTACCAACTTACCAGTTAAAGACCCTATGTTCCAAGTGGCTAACCTAATTTTATGGTCTTGGACTAACTTCTTTACCCCCACCCATCCAACAAAGTGAGGGAACCCTTGCCTATTTGACACCACACCCGGGCGCCGGTGTGACGCGTCGCTTCTGGGCGACGACCTAGCAACCCTTGCACATTTATCACTACCTCTGGGCCTAGAGAGTACAGCGCGTCGCTCAGTAGGGAACGCCCCAACGAAATTCTCATATTGGTTCATTTTCATAGGATATGACAAAGTTTTTATGCTGGCTGTCACAGGCTTACCGCAACCCTCCTCCTTTATCCGGGCTTGGGACCGGCAGTGTATAACTACACAGGCGGAGTTGCATCCCTCGTAAACGTCGCAGCACTGGCCCGAAGGCCGCGCAACCGCGAAGTGTCACTCTTATATATATATATATATATATATATATATATATATATATATATATATATATATATATATATATATATATATATATTGTAAGCCCTAGGGGCATTTTGTTCATTTCAACATTCTTTCTTTTTACGCATCTTCACAATTGTGAACATGCATGTAATTTTTATTATTTTTCTTTTTCTATTTCTTTCTTTTTTCTTTTTTATTTTTTTATTGCTTTGACTAAGTCAAAGTGGGAGGGGGTAGACCTTGGACCCCCTCCAACGGTTAGAATTCTAGCCGTTGGAGGGGCTCCAATGTCTAGTAGGAGCCCTTCCCACTTGGTCTCCTTTTGTATTATAAATAGGGGGTTTTCCCCCCTTTAAGAAGTATTCTTGTGAGAGCTTTTAGTGTTCACCTTCTCTTATTGGATTCAACTTATGCATTTGTGGGTGCCCCCTTTGTACCTTTTTGGTACTTTTGTTCAAGTGTTCTTGGTGTGTGTTTGAACATATATTCTTTTACGGTGTTGGTGCTTATAGTGCACATCTTCGAAGGTATTTTTACAATCATCATCTCTAGATAGTAACTCAAACAAAAAAGAATAATTCATATTCTCTTTATGGGATTCATCTTTCTCAAAACTACTCACATTTTCTATGAAAGTCACATTCTTAGAGACATATAGTTTGTCATTCTTAACATCATAGCATCTAAATCCTTTTTGAGTTTCAGAATATCCAAAAAATACACAAGGAATGGCTTTTGGTGAAAGTTTGTCATTTTTGTCAGTAAGGAGGAAACATTTACATCCAAAAATTCTTAACCTATTGTAATCGGGTTCCTTTTGGTATAGAATTTCAAAAGGTGAAGTTTTGTTTAGATTTTTTGAAAGGAGACGATTTATAAGATAAACGGATGTAAGAGCCACCTCGGCCCAAAATCTTTTAGGAATGTTTTGATAAATGAGTAAGGTTCTAGTTGTTTCAATAATATGCCTATGTTTTCTTTCGGCTAAACCATTTTGTTACGGTGTTTTTGAACAAGATCTTTGATGAACTATTTCATGGTTGTCAAGATAATTTTTAAAATCACTTGAAAGATACTTTCCTTTAGAATCGGTTCTAAAGATTTTTAAAATTCCATTAAATTGGTTTTTAATCATCATATGATACATCTTAAATGTTGCAAAGACTTTATGCTTATGTTTAAGGAAGTATATCTAACAAAATCTTGAATAATCATAAAAAAAAAATAACATAGTAAGTGAATCCTCCCTTGGATATCACGGGTGTCGGTCCCCATACATCCGAGTGCACAAGTTCAAAGGGTTTGTTTGTAAACATAGATCTTTGTTCAAAAGGCAAGCTTCTCATTTTTCCAAGAATGCAATCATTACAAATGAAATTACTTTTACAGAGATCCTTAACAAAATGTAAATAAGAAAGATTAACGACATTGGGATGTCCAAGTCTTTTATGCCAAACATTTATATCTTTATGTTGGGCAATATTACAAAAAGAATGTTTTGGGATGTGTAGAAACTTCATATACTAGAGATCTTTTCTAGAGCCTTTCCCAATCAACTTCCCGGATCGGTGATCCTGTACCCAACATTTATTTGATGAGAACTTAACATCACATCCATGGTCCGAGAGTTGAGAAACCGAAAGCAAGTTTAAATTTAATTTTGGTATAAATCTAACTTTTGAAATAAAAAAAATTTGTTTTTCAAAATTTCCAATTCCTTTGATTTCAAGAGAAACACCATTAGTTGTTTAAACAAACGATGGAAAAACATTTTTTGAATATTCGAAAAGTGTACAAAAATTTGGAGTCATATGAAAAGAGGCACCCGAATCTAAGAGCCAAGAGATCTTACCGAGAAGAGAAGACATAGCGGCACCGGAGATGGATCCTTTGAGTAATGGTTGAAGAGCCTTTATGATTTGACTTAAGGACAACGCCCCATTATTGGAAGTAGATGAATTCTCTTCTCTTTGTGGTTAAAAAGTAGTAGACATAGCTACTTTCTTTTTCCACTTAGGATAAACCTGCTTAATGTGTCCCGGTTCTTTACAAAAGTGACAAATGATTTTTCCATATTCCCTCCCTTGATTCCATCTTCTACTTTGTCCTCCTTCTCTTTGATTTTGATCTTTGAAGTGAGGAGGCTTGTATGACTTTAACTTGCTTCCGGGTCTAGAGACAGCATAAACACCTTCATTTTCATCTTTGTTTGAAGGTATAGCAAGAACACTTGGGTTTGATTTACTCATTCCCAAATAAGTCTCCTCTACACTTAATTTGGTAAGAACATCTTCAAGAGGAGGAGAAGTAAAAGAAAGGAGAGAGGACCTTATTTGTTTAAATTTGTGCCTAAGCCCATTCAAGAAATTAAAGAACCGATCTTCCTCCAATTGTTTATGGTGAAGCTCAATGGCTTCTTCACTCCATTTAGGTTCGAGCATAGCAAGCTCATCCCAAATGGAAGATAATTCGATGAAGTATTCTCTAATGGTCATTTCGCCTTGTTGGAGAGTCAAAACTCTCTTTTGAAGATAATACTTGTGGGATAAGTCTTTTGAGGTATACATCCTTTCAAGATATTCCCACACTTGAAACACTTTTTTGAATTTTAAAATATTTGCATTGATCATTGTCTCAACAGAAGAAAAAATCCATGATAGGATTTTGTAGTTTTTCATCTTCCACTCTTCATGTTTTTTGCTATATTCCTCAAGTGCTTTTGTTCTTTCTTCTCCATCAAGAATTTTTATTTTCCCTTTTTCAATCATCGTAATTGTTGGCTCTGGTTCCGGTACTGAACCTTGGATATAACCCCAAAGACCTTTCCCTTTGATGTGTGCTTCCATATTTTCGGCCCAAACATGATAGTTTGACCCATTGAGCTTAAAGCCAAGAGAAAAGTGGGAATCCTTTTTCGTCATGGAGAAGTATATGAGAAAGAAAAACTTCAAGAATAGAGGCTCTTACCACAAGGGGCCTTTTAAGCTCACTTGAGAAGATGAATGACACCTAGAAGTGGATTGCAAGAGCTCTCCACGTCAAAAAGAAAAGATTGAGAAAGTGCACGCACTTCAAGGCAACCACTGGAGTATGGCAAAAACACAAGCTATACTTTCATCAACCTTACTCTGATACCATGTAAAAGTGTCTTCAAAGAGACAATGTGCACAAAGGCACTAAATCTTCAATAATGTGATATGTGCACAAAGGCATAAAAAGGGAACTTGAAACAAGTGTGCACAAAGGCACAACACATAACTGAGAACACAAATGCTCAAAGGCATAAAAGAAAGAAGAATCTTTATTGAGCTTAATAGGAGCTTTGCTAGAAAGCTTAGCAAATACAAAGGGGGGTCACCCCTATATATAATACAAAAAAGGAGCAAAGGAGAGGCTCCAAAATAGACGTTGGAGCCCCTCCAACGGTTAAAATTCTAACCGTTGGAGGGGTCCCAACGCCTATTATGGGGCCCCTCAATAATAATAAAAAAGATAAGATAAAAAGAGGAAAATAAAAAGAAAAAGAAGAATAAAAATAAAATTACAAACATATTAAAAAATATGAATATGCGTAAAAGGAAGAGAAATGATAAAATTACCCTTATCGGGTATTACAAAATAAATACATTTCTCTTTTATATATATCTATATATAAGTATATATATATACATAGAGAGAGAGAGAAAAAACATATTTTAACAAGTACAGCCCTTGGTATTGTCAATTCCTGTTATTTCTTGATAAAATTGCTCCTGAAGTTGCTGAGCCAACAACCCATCTGCTTCCATTTGCTTGGTTCTTTCACTAACATAACGTTCAACCATGCAACTTGCATTTGCTGCTCGAATATGACTATGTACACCTGGTGAAGACGAATCATCAGTTTCTGTAGCATTTTTAAAGATATCACTTAGTTGACGGTTGTGAAATCTTCTTGTAGAAGAAACAATTTCTGTAGCATTTTTAAAGATATCACTTAGTTGATGGTTGTGAAATCAGTTTTTGTACCATTTTTAAAGATATCAACAACTCAATAAAATTTTCTCTATTAAGAGATTCTTCAGCTTCATCATGCCCTCGAAATGTCAATCCTTGACTTAACAAGTATCTGATTGCATTAACAGTTGCTCAAAGGCGAAGTCTATATTCATCTTTTTGTAGAACACTTTGTTTATAAAGTATAGCATCAATATGTTGTTTTTGTTGCATCAAATTTTGACACTTCATTTATGCTAAATTGTGAAAACTGCTAGAGCTTCCAACATGTTTATCAAACATCTTCTTGTTTTTTCAATTATCAAACCCTTCAGATACGAATGCCTCTGAACTAATCTTCTGTGTGCTTTTTGGCCTGAAAAGATAACACTGCAAACAATATGCTTTATGCTTACTTGTATTATACTCCAACCAATTCTTATACTCATCATACAAAGCTGGAATGAACCTTCATTTTTTGTGGTTTAGTTGAAACGTACAATTTCGAGGTTGATAAGGACCTCGAATCATATATGCTCTATGAACATTATCTTGGATATTAGGATGATAACTAGAAATAGAATGACAAAGTGTAGGGTCTGCAGGTAACTCTGATTCATCAATTTCTGTTTTGCTTATTTTCTAACTTGGTTCTCCTTCTCAAGTTATAGAAGATTTATCAAAGATTGGCCTTTTCATTATAAACTTATCTATTCCTATACAACGAAAAAAAATAAGACAATATTCGATGAGCCAAATCTCATTGCAAAAGAGGATCGAGCAAAATGAAAATGACAATCTTCTATGAGGCTAGGTATCAAACTATGTTTTGTAACTAAGCAATGAGTATCAACAACATGATATGAACTGATCATGAAGTGAAAGTAAAATTCTAGAGAAGGGGCAACAGGTATCGTAAAATTCTCCAAAGTCCAAACCCGATGTGATCTCTGAATCTTCCTCTAACATGAAATAATCAGTTTACCTCAGCTGAAGTAAAGCCAAGTAAGTCCAAACCCGATTTTCAGTTCGCAAGTTCTAGCAAGTAATGTCAAATCATTAAAAAGATAAAAAAATTATCCAAGTTTTGCATGTTTCAAGAAAATCACATAAGAGAAGCATTCAGCCTGTGACTACAAGGGCTTTGCCCCTACCGACGATCAAAATGACAGGGGGTGGAGCCCCCTATCCTGTCGGAAAGATCAAAGGGGCAGGCTCGAGGACAGGGGCGAGGCCCCCTGTCTTGCCGAAAAGATAAAAGGGGTAGGGGACAAAGGCAGGCACAAGGATAGGGGTGGAGCCCCCCTTGTCCTGCCGGAAAGAACAAAGGGACAGGGGGCAAAGCCCCTGCCGACAGACACGAGGACAGGGGCGGAGCCCCCTGTCCTACCGGAGAGACCAAAGGGGCAGGAGAGGCCTGGCAGAGATGGTCAGGACCTCTGCTAGCCCACCCACCGACCTCAAATGGGTGGGGAGGGCCCGACAGAGGCAGTTGGGCCTTGTCGGCCCTTCGACAACCATCGAAGGAAAAGGGGGAGGCTCCGGCAGAGGCCACTCAGTCCTCTGTCGGACCTCTGACGACCCCAGGGGAAGGAGGAGGCTCCAACAGAGGCCACTGGCCTTCTGCCGGACCTCCAACTGTCATGGGTAAAGGGGAAGGGGAAGGCTCCGGCAGAGGACACTGACCCTTTGTCGGTCATCTGACGATCCCGATCGAACGGGAAAAGAAAAACAGAAGTCAGGGTTTACATGCGGGAGGCGTCGGTGCTCGTTGTGGCAGGGTTGACATGGGGGGTCGGCTCACTGAAAATTGCAAAGGGGGAAACATAGAGGACAAGAGGGAGCCGGCGGTGCTGGGGTTGTCAGAAGTCGTAATGAGACAAAGAGAGACGAGAGTTGCGAGGAGAGGGAACGAGAGGGGAGGGAAGAGGGAGCAGGCGCAGAGCTCCGCCCCTTCCCTCTGATGATAAAGAACCCTAAAGGGTTTCCTTTCACGAAGTAACACAACGGCCGACGATGACCATTACGGGAGGCGAGGAGGAAGGGGGGAGGGCGGCGCAGGGAAAGGCGTTGCGAGCCCTTCCCCGTGACCCTACTCACTTAACCCTATTGGGTTCTTGGATCTGGGTTGGGTCCGGACCTGATCCGGGTCCGATAAGTTATTTTTTTTTTACAGTTGGGCACCGAGTCGAGTTGACTCGGCCGAGTCCCAAGTCGACTCGGTTTCTAATTCTGGGGTGGGCGACCACCCACCCATGCCCACCCCTGGCTCAGTCAGTGATACCCTGTATTAACATATCAAATAGATAGCAAAAATCAACATATACCATCCAAAAACTACGATAACTTGTTATATCACATTCTGCACCATAACACTTTTCATGCCCAAGTAGTCTGATTCACCCACAACTAATATCATACAGCAGATGAATAAACCAAAGCATAATTCCGAAACAAAGTAGTAAAACAAAGGCCGTTTAACTTCAAAACAAACATTTCACTCGATAAAAAAAGATTCAGATAAACAAACATTCAACATGTCGACCAAGTATTTAACTCTACAAGTCACTAAACCGAATCAAGCAGCGTGTATTCACAAGTGCATGACAGCGAAAATTTTAAAAAAATGGAAAAAAAATGAAGCAGGCATCCAATCAAACGCCCGGACCAGCGTCCAAACGAATCAAAACATACACAAAGAAACGCCAAAACGTTGCAAAAAAAAAAAATCCGACAAAAACTGAAGAAAATGAAAACAGAGATGTGAGAGAACCCTAGAGAGCTGGAAGCGACCATGGAGAGCACCAGTCGAAAATAATAGAAAAGAACTACCATCAAATCGTTAGTGAACCAAACAAAAGAAGAAGGAGAAAGCCTAGCCCTAGAAAGAGAGAGGGGTGGTGGGATGGAGGAGGAGAGAGAATTGCTTGGAGGAGTGAGAGTGGGGTGTATGACTGAGAGGCCATGAACCCAATTCGCATGCCACGCACGAACGAGAATATTTCGTATGAAATGACTCAAATGCCCATGGACTTTTATTAAAAAGACGGTGAAAGGGGTGGAGAATTGGAGATTCTGTTAGTCTGTTTTGTTTGGAGGCATTGGGGAAAGTAGGTCGGATCCAAAGTCCACAATCTGGCAAACATGGCTATGCTTAAACCGGGTTTGGAACTAACCCAGGTCCACTTAAGAATTCAATAAGGGATTTTATAAATATAATATATATATGTATATATATATTAGTAATGATACGGTGCTCCTCGAGTACTCACTCTCACCTAATAGAAGCTTTAGATTATCAAATTTCTTAAACTTTTTTGTTGATCATACCCTGATCTATAATCATTTTTTTAGTAGAAAACAAGTTTTTGATCATGTGATTATAGCATATATGTATGTTTTTTAAAAAATCAATGGCTCACAACGTATCAAATTTTCATGACTTAAAAAATCTTTTATATAAAAAAAAACATGAACCAGAGCATGATTTCCATCAATTAAACTATGTCCAGTACATCACTTTATGAAAAGATACAACCTACAACCATGATTTCTAAACTTTTATAGTGTGGGAGTCGGTACTCTTGAAGCACCATAGCATCTCTCTCTCTCTCTCTCTCTCTCTCTCTCTCTCTCTCTCTCTATATATATATATATATATATATATATATATATATATATATATATATATATATATATATATATATATATATTCATCGGGAGGGTGGTGTATGTTCTCTCCCGATGATTCACTGAATCCCACATCTGTGTTCGGGGGTCTGAATGAGCACCACGTATACAAGCACATGGGGCTCATATTCCCGTGTATGTTGACATCACTTAGCATTGGAGTCTGGTGTGGTTGCAAAGACTTAAGTACCCTTTCTTGCCATTCTTTTTATAAAATGATGATTTGAGAAAATGACAAAAATGCCCTTCATTCAAAAAAGAAAAAACAAACAGTTCAAAAAAAGGACAAATATGTCCTCCATCCAGAAAGTCGAGGATGATGTTGACTCTTCAAAGTCTACACAGTGAAACGAACCTTAATCGTTTCGCTGATGGTGATCCGGCAAAACGATGGTGAGCCGATGATCCGATGGTGAACCGGCGATCCGATGGTCATCCGACGAAACAAACCTGAGCCATCAAAAATGTCCATTTGAATTTTTCATCATCATCTTCTTCTTCTTCCTTCTCCGTAAAACACTATAAAACCCTCTCTCTCTCTAGAGAAGAAATCAAGGGAGGCAAAGAGTTCCCCCTGGAGAAGGCCATGAACATCAACTCTCTCGCTCTCTCTCCCTTCTCTCTCTACTTCTGTGCACATCCAACAGACGATCCTACATTGTTCCATCAAACACCGACTGACCTGCACACTAACTGTAGCATCGTTCAACTTGATGAGTTGTGGAGCCTAATTCATAGTTTTTGCCCTTACAGGAGGGGGTTTGGGGGCTCCTCCCAGCGTGGGTAACATCATTCAACTTGATGAGTTGTGGAGTCTGATTTAGAGTTTTTGCCCTTACAAGAGGGGGGTCCGGGGTCACCCCCCCCCCCCGGCGCAAATCCCGCTGCGCGGTCAGCGGGCGGGGGTCCAGGGGGGGCCGCCCCTGGCGGGGCTCGGGAGGCAACGCCCTCCAGACCAAATTTTTTTGGGGCCTTCCAACAACGATTTATAGTATTATCGGGTTTTCCTACAGCGATTTGTAGTATTTTCGGGTCTCCAACGAGCCTCACAACGATTTATAGTGTTATTCGGCTTTTCAACAGCGATTTGTAGTATCTTCAGTAAATCACTATAGCGATTTATAGTGTTTTTTGGTCTCCAACGAGCCCCACAGCGATTTATAGTGTTGTTGGATCTCACTATAGCGATTTGTAGTGTCTTTCGCAAATCACTATAGCGATTTATAGTGTTATTCAGTAATCAAATCGCTACCCGAATTAGGACCAACTTGTCAAGGTCATATCTCTCTAACCGGAGGTCATATTCCAAATCCGTAAAAAGTGGTGTCTTCGTTATTCAGTCTAGTTTATTCCTATAAATTTTCAGTGATTTCTATTGTCATTTCATTTCTTATTTAAACTAAAAACGAGACCCCTATTATTCTGTGTTATTTGAGTTGCACAACACCATTCTCGCTTCACATCTACATCTTGGTTCTGGCATGCTCCTTGTTGGATTTTCCATTGATTTCTTCCAACCTTGCTTGGAACAAACATATGTCTTTCTCACCACGACACCCTGTGCATTTTTTGACAACGACACCTCGGACTCGTGCCGGGGGGGGCGGACCCCCCTCCTGTAAGGGCAAAAACTCTAAATCAGACTCTACAATGAATCAAGTTGAACGATGTTACCCACGTTGGGAGGAGCCCCCAAACTCCCCTCCTGTAAGGGCAAAAACTCTGAATCAGGCTCCACAATGAATCAAGTTGAATGATACTATCCACGCTGGGAGGAGCCCCCAAACCCTCCTCCTATAAGGGCAAAAACTCTAAATCAAGCTTCACAACTCATCAAGTTGAATGATGCTACCCACGCTGGGATGAGCCCTCAGTCCCCCCTTCTGTAAGGGTAAAAACTCTGAATCAGACTCCACAACTCTTCAAGTTGAATGGTGCTACCCACGCTGGGAGGAGCCCCCAGATCCCTCTCTCCTGTAAGGGTAAAAACTCTTAATCAAGATCTACAACTCATTTAGTTGAATGATGCTACCCACGCTGGGAGGAGCCCCCAAACCCTCATCCTGTAAGGGTAAAAACTCTGAATCAGGCTCCACAACAGTCAATGTGCAGGTCAGTCGGTGTTTGATGGAGCAATGTAGGATCTTCTGCTGGATGTGCACAGAAGCAGAAAGAGAAGAGAGAGAGAGAGTGAGAGGGTTGATGTTCATGGCCTCCTCCAGGAGAGATTTCTTTCTCAGATAATCCTGCAGTGCAGAGACTGGGTCTTAAATAATCATCTTTGGGGCACTTAAGTCTTTACAACCACTCATTTTCTAGAATCGTCATTTTTTTTGCATCAATGGAGGAGAGGGTACTTAAGTCTTTGCAATCGCATCAAACTCCAACGCTAATTAATGCTGACAAACATGAGGATACGAGATGCACATGCTTACATACGTTGTGCGACCCCCGGAACATGAGATGTAGTTAACTGCCCTGTTCGGGGGGGGGCATATAACCTGCTTCGGTATATTATGAAAATATCACGTTTGTAGGCATTATATCAGCTATTGGAAGTAGCTTTATTTTATCATGATATTTTCAAATACCAGGCATGTACGTAGAGTCTGCTGGTTTCTAATTGAATCCGGTTCTGGTTCAAGATGCCTAATATGAAATTGAAGCTTGAGAATAGGTGTCAATGGGTTGGATCTGGTTCAGACCCAGGTGTGTTCAAATCCGGATCCAATTAAAAGTGCATGTACCGGGTCCTATCAGGTCTGCCATATGGAAAACCATACCCGAACCTTACAAGAATTAACATAAACCAGACTAGTCCATACCTTGTAAAATAATATTTTCATCCTTTTTACATTGAAAATTTATAGGTATATTCACCAGGTGAAGAAGGGATGTGGTATGAAATTTCACAAACCATACCCAGCTTCATATACTGATTGGACCCTTCTCGGATTCTAATCGGACCTCATTATTTACCACCAAACCCTGACCCTAAAGGGTTTGGCATGGGTCGGGTCTAGGTCAAACCGACCCATTGACACCCTTTCCTATGGTTACCTTAGTATCAAGGAATATGAACCTAGTCAGTCCGGGACTTGTGAGTATGGTATATTGATATTATCAGGTTGGGTTTGGATAATGACCCGATCCATCCAGGACTTTTGTTTATCATGCAGCAATAACGGCATTGTTCACCAACGGGGCTCTGCTTGTCTGGCAGGAGCAGTTAGTGCACGTTACCTTTTGTTGGATCCCGTTGCAAGTTGGAATCCCAATGATATGGTTGTACGTATAACTGGTAGGGTCTGCCTAACCCCAGTTTTCTCTGTCGAACTAAAAAAGAATAAAGGCCTTCGGGCATGACAGATAAAGATCCAACCTGGACCAAACTCATGCAAAAAAAGACAAGCATCCACCCAAAGACACCTGTACGGTTCGGTCCTACTAGTGCGTGCAAACTATTTTAACGCTCTTCCTTTATCCAACTTTTTTGATGACGTGGATTTTAATTTTAATCTTATTTATTAGATCAGGTCCCAAAGGGGGTTGGCGTAGTGGGGATTGGGCCTACACTCTTAGACGAGCGTTTAGGTTCAAACCCTGCGGGCATCACTCCCTTTGTACAGCCCATCATAAGCACTAGAGACAAGGGTCCTAGCCTCGGAGTTTTACGCCCCTGAGACGATGACTGTAGGTATGACAGGCTGACCCAGGCGACCCTCATGCTTTATGGAGAAGACTCACCGGTGGAAATGTTGGAGCACGCAATGGGGTTTGATCTGGCACCCTTCATTTTAAGCTTCTTTATACACCTCCAACTGCTCCTTCTTCAATTCTAGTTCAAATAATCTGTGATCCAAACGTTCATTAAATTACTAGCAAAGAAAAAAAGTCTCATTATAAGACTTATTTTCATTTATGTTCGTAGCCGCCAACTCCTCGATCTTTATTTTTTATTTCCTAGCCGCCAACTCTGTTAGCATTCATGGCACATCATTATTATTTGTGTTTTTTTTATTTTGTTATTTTGTTTTTTTTTATTACACACCGTTTACAAGCAATGCATTTTTAGTTTTAGTTAAGTCCAGTTTTTTTTTTTTGTTGTTGTTGAATTTATAACCTGAAGAAACTGCACAAAGACCTGATCAAGCTAGATCACCAGACAAACCCTATGGTTGTCGTGCCGGCAACGTAAAACTCCGAGGCTAAGTCCTGGTTGTATTGGCTTGCTCAAAGGGGCGATGCCCATGAAAATCGAACCTTGACTGTCCCTCAAGCAGCCAAGGCCCCACCCCGCTATGCCAACCCCCTTTGGGCCGTTGCTAAGTCCAGTTATTACCAAAATCCAGCAAGTTAGATCCCTGGACTCCATTCAGATCTAACCCAGCAAGATACATATGTTAAAACCGTTATACATGGCTAGTGGTCATCCAAAAGGATCGGATACGGGCTGGACCATGTTAGATCCAAATCTGAATCTGAATTTTGTGCACAATATCTTAATAAGATCCAGTAATGCAGATTTCTATCCAGATCTGGAAACATGGGCAGTTGTTCTACATGTAAAAACTATAAATGGGTCAGATTAAATCCGAGCCATAACATAGATTTGTTTGAAAGCATTGATCCAAATCCAATTCAAATTAGAGTAGGAAATTCGAATCCAATCCAAATACACTTTTCTGAGTCTTACTTCAAGAGTATCCAGACAAGTGCTGGATTCAGACCAAAGGTCCAACCAAATACAATTCATTTGCACCCTTGTCCCATGTACCTTTTCAGATAATTAAGAGTTTTGCTGAGCTTGGCTCAGCTGCAGGGCTTCATGACACAGAATGGATATCTGATTATGGTAATGCCTGAATCACAAATGGGTCTTTTGAGGCCATGAGCATGTGAAATGTTAAGTTATAATTTGCATTGCAAAGATTTTGTTAAAAAATTTGGTTTAATCGTTGATGTGACAGGCCAAGGGCCTGAAATTGTTATTTCATGTGAATTTACATAATTGTTCTTATGTGAAGAACTTTAAATTAATTAAGATGATAAAAGAGACCAAACTGTGTAATAATTTTCTTTTATGGTGTCCTTCTGAAAGGGTGAGAACCTTTGATGACGATCATGAGAGACCGTGAGGATACTTAACATCGTGTGCATTTGTTGTCCCCAAGAACTCAATGTGTAGTTCGTGCTCCCATCCACAGTTGTATGAATGATGCCACAAATCTTAATAACGATTTTTTCTCTTTTTGAAATTACGATGACTTCAATCTATTTTTTCATGAAAATTTTAGGAACATTGGCGTATATCAGATATAAAAAATACTAGGTAACATATAAAAACAATGGAAGCTTTTATTACATAATCGTGATAAAGTAACTTTTTTTTTTATAATTAGACACTTTTAAAATATCCTATTTTAACGAGATTTTAGTTTTTTTTTTTTAAATCTACACGATAAATCAGAATACTTTCAAAATAACCGTCATTCATGGCTATGACTCAACCCAATTCCATGAGGAGGTTTCAAAAGTAGTTCTCATATTCAAACCTTAGATGCAAATGTATAATAAATTCAGTTCAGTTTTGCTTACTAGCAACTTGTTGAGTATGCCCCCCCACAAAGTTTCCCACACCTGGCTAAGTTGGTCAGGTTAAAACATTCCAGTTGGACATCAAGAATTCATTACCTTTTTTTTTTATCATGAATAATAACCCTCACCGAGACCGAGAACCGGGTCACTTAATGAACCCATCGCGCACAGGTGGGGTCACCAACACCCAAGCCCTTACAGAGCCCACCAGTTAATGGCGCCTGCACACCTGGTAAGAATCAAACCTGAGATGAAAAGATGAGCACCTTCTCTCCCCAGGCTCACTGCCACTTGAATTCATTACCTAGGTGCACGTCCCTTGCTTTAGAGTTTAAGGCAACGGAAAACCATCTCCAGTGGGCAGAGGGGAGTACTCACTCATGAAATTTTATGTTTTTTTTTTTTCGACACAGAAAACTGGGGTTAGGCAGACCCCTACCAGTTATACAACCATACCATTGGGATTCGAACTTGCAATGTCCCAACACAAGGTGACTGACGCTAACTGCTCTTCGTCACGGTCAATGTAGCACCTATCAGATGTCGAAATCATAACGGTGGTTTCTCTCCAAAAAGAAGAAAATGATGTTTTTGCTAGTCAATGATCCACACTCAGAACCAAAGGTACATCAAAGCACTGAAGAAAAGAGGTAAAGATAACAAAAGAGCCAAACCACACAAAAGAGGCAACGTTTTATGTGGTTCAGATCACACGGATCCTACATCCACAGGTAAATCTCACTTTCTCACACTTTATTTCATTAGAAAGGTAATACATATATGCTCAGCAGGAGCCAATCTGTTACATTTACTAATGGATATAGAAGTTGCTTTTCTGGATTTTCCTTTATCTCGTTCATTTGAATCATCTGTATCTTTCTCAATGGTAACTGCATTATCCTTGATTTCCTTAATTTTAGTAACAGCAGTATCCTTCATTTCCTTGATTTTAGCCAACCAGCTCATCATGCTATCTTGACTGTTAACCGGAAGTATATTGTTAACATGCTCCCTCAAACTAAAATGGCTACATAGGCTTAGTTTGGATTGGAGACCCAAAAATTGTTGTGTTCCCAAAGATCCGTTATCTGCTTATTGAAAGTCACTTGGTGATGAGATTGTCATAAGCAATCATCTCTCGCACATAATGAAAATCAAATTGTATATGCTTCAACCGATTGTGAAATTAATGGTCATATGTAGAGCATTGATATTGTCACAGTGAAGAATGAGAGGAGATTTTACCGTTACTCCAATATCTCCCAGAATAGAAAGAATCCGTGTGATCTCAGTTGTAGTTGATGCCATAGATTGATATTCAGCTTCTGCACTGAAGAGAGCTATCGTGCTTTGTTTCTTTGCACTCCAAAAAATACAATTTACTCCAAAACATGTATAGAACCCAATAATAGATCTTCTGGTGATTTGATAGTCTGCCTAATCCACATCTGAAAAAGTATACAGATCTGAAGTGCTTTGCACCAAAATTTGAAAATCGTAATCAATAGTTCCTTTAACATATCAAAGAATTTGTTTCACTGCCTGCCTGATAATGACAGTCCAGCTCATGCATGAATTGACTAACAAAATTCACACTAAAAGATAATTTAGGACAAGTTATAGTTAAATACTGGAGTGCGCCAATAAGACTGCAGTATAAAGTAGGATTTTCAAAAATTTTATCACCTAAGAATTTCGTATCAACTTTAGTCGTCATTGTTGTGTTGATTGGTTTACAATCCATCATATTAGCATGTTCGAGCCTATCACGAGCATATTTGGTTTGACATAAAAATAATACTTTTGTTGCAAGAACAACCTCAATTCCAAGAAAAATATGTAATAGTCCTCAATCTTTCATGAGAAACTCATTTTGTAAATCTCTCAAAAAAATGTTCAGAAGGCTGGACTTATTTTTAGTGAGAACCATGTCATCAACATATACAAGAAGAATGAGATAATTTTCTTGATCATGATACGTAAACATGAAAGAATAAAAAACATTGCTTTTAAGACCATATTGAAAAAGAAAATCACTTAGTCTCTCAAACCATGCTCGAGAGGCTTGCTTTAACCCATATAGTGCTTTCGTAAGATGACATACATGATTTAGAAATATCGGATCTTCATACCTATGCAGTTGCATAAAAACGATTTCATTCAGGAATCCATGTAAAAATGCATTTTTTACATCAAGATGTTATATTTTCCAATGCTGTACCATAGCAACAATGAGAATGGTTCTAATCCTTGCCAATCGACTAACGAGAGAAAATGTTTTATGAAAATCAACTCTCTCAATTTGAGTAAACCCTCTAGCAACAAGTCTAGCCTTTAGACAATCTACGGTTGCATCAAACTTGAGTTTCGTTTTAAAAACACATTTTGATCCTACTATATTCATGTTAGGTTTCATTGAAACTAATTCTCAAGTTTCATTTTTAGTTAAAGTTGTACATCCATGACAGCCTTTCATCCGGGGTGCAAAATAGCAGCCCTAAACAGTCTTTGACTTTTTTGGAACTATCTCATAAAAAATATAAAGATGAGCATGGAATTTGGTCTAAAGACTCCTAACATCTCACAAGTAGTCATCCTGTAGGCTCAAGAATATGATGATCATCAACATTTTCTTCAGATGAAGGATCAATCTCAACAGGGTCTTGACGAAGATCGTTTTCAGATAAGGTACGAGTAGGCTGGTTATTTAACAATTGATATGTATCAAGCAAGGCTAATTGGCAATTGTTTTTATAAGAGTGATTTTGAGGATCTCTTTGAATATAAGAATCAGTTTCTGAATTGACATCTCGGTCGTCACCCCCAAACTCTCCATCAATAAAACTGAAAAAATCATTTCCAACATTTTCATTTTTGAAAAGAGAGGCAGGATTTTTGAAAGAAAATTTTTCTTCATCAAACACAACATTTCTAGACATGTAGATATGTTATGTCTGAGGGTGGTAAGACTTATACCCCTTATAATTTAAACTGTATCCAAGAAAAATACATGACAACTATTGTGGATCAAATTCATCCATTGCATATCCTTTGAGGTAAGGAAAATGCCGGCAGCCTAAAACATGCAAACTAGAGTAGTTTGGATGATTCCCAATTAAATTAAAGGAGATTGCATGCTTAGGGTGAAAGATGGCAAGCTATTGATTAAAAATACAGTGGTAGAAAATACTTCAACCCAAAAAAAATTGTAATCCCAACATAATACATCATAGTCAAACCCAACACCGTGACATTTCGATGCTTTCTCTCTACGACTCTATTTTGTTCGGGAGTCTTAGGACAACAAATTTGATGTTTGATTCCTAGATTATTCAAGTATCCTATCATTTTGGCATTTATATATTCTCCCCCACTATCCTTTTTTAAGATTTTTATCCTTTTATCAAACTGTCTTTCAATAAAATTTTGAAAAGTCGCAAAAAATCTCAAAGAAATCTGACTTATTTTTCATCGGATAGAGCCAAGAAAATTGGGTATTGTCATCAACAAAAATGACATATAACCTATAATTTTCTTGAGTTCGAACAGAAGCTGGCCCATATACATCCGAATGAATTTTCTCAAGAGGTTGATGTTCAACACCATCAGAAATAAGAAAAGGGAGACGACAAGCCTTTCCCATTTGACAACTTTCACAAACATGGTCCTTCAAATGATTTAAAACCACATCAATAAAAATTTTAGTTTTAAGAAAAGTAACTACAACTCGTGGATGTTCAAGATGAGCATGCCATTTATTTTCTATAACTTTCCTAAATCGATTGGAAAAAAGAGTCGAGTGATCTCCATCAATGGCGTAGAGTCCCCTATGCCTACTCCATGTGGCTATCATCCTTCATGTTCTCTTGTCCTTTAACATACAACCAGACATAAGTGAATTAAAAAAAAATAAGGCAAATCATTTGTTAACTGACTCACAAAAATTAAATCTTTCTTTAGGCTTGGAACAAACAAAACATTTTTTAATATGATATCTGATGACTTGAATTTAATTTCTACTTCCCCAATGTGAGTGATGGCAATTTTTTGTCAATTTCCTACTATGACTAGATCATTTCCATAATATGGAACAAGATTCTTAAGTTTGCGAACATTACCTGACATGCGCTGAGGCACCTATGTCAGCAAACCATTCCTCATCCTGACTTTTTTTTATTGTCATAACCGTCAAGGCTTTAGGAGTGTCATCAACTTGAAAGGCATGATTGAATCGGTTGTAACATTTCATGGTTGAATGGTTTTTTTTTTTCACAAATTTGACAAATCAGTCTCATCCTTATCTATCTTATAAGAGAAACCTCCTTGACCTTGTTTCTCTTATCGAGAAGCCTCACCTTGACCTCGACCACCTTGGGCAAAACCTCGCCTTCTAGAATTGAAACGGTATTAGTTACCGCTTCCTTTCTTGTATTGATTCTACTGAGCATAATAAGCAACATGATGACCACTGAGTTCATGAAGTTTATTTCAAACCTCATGATCTTGAAGTAAGGAAACTACTTTCTCATAGGGAGAAATAGGCACTTTAAACATTGCTGACACAAAAGACTCGTACTCGGAACCGAGTCCTCGAACAAATCAAAAAAGTGTTTTCTCCATCTTCAATGGATTTCTCTATAGCTGCACAAACAACTTTGAACTTTCTGACATAATATTTAAGAGAATCAAATCCTTTCTTGAAAAATGCCATCAGGTGAAGATGAAAATCTTGCTCTTGAGTGAAAGCATTTCCGAGAGTTTTCCAAATCCCTCTTGAAGTTTGAATCCCAACACACTTTTCAAAAGTGTGTTGGTGATTCAACCTTTGAATAGCCGATTAGATCGATGCCAAGCAACAAAGGATGGGTTTTGAACAACTTTTGTCATATCAGACGGATCAACAATAGTGGGTGGCGACATGAGTGTTTCATCATTTAGAAACTCCTGCATATCTTGGCTCTCAATGAGTGCCATCATTTGGGTTTTTCACAATAAAAAAAATTGTCTGACTCGGCTTGAGTGAAACAAAATTAGCAATATTCAACTGAAGTGAGTATACGTAAGGAGAGGAGCCAGCCATACCTTTAGAAGCTAACCTCAACTTGTATGCTTCAAACAAGCTCTGATACCATAGACAGAGAACAAAAGAGCCAAACCACACAAGAGGCAACATTTTAGATGGTTCAGATCACACTGATCCTACATCCATAGGTAAATCTCACTCTCTCTCACTATTTTATTAGAGAGGTAATACATATCTGATCAGCATGAACCAATCAGGATATAGAAGTTGCTCTTCAGGATTTTCCTTTCTCTTTCAATTGAATCATCTTTATCCTTCTCAATTTGGTTGGAAATGGTAACAGACTTCTCCTTGATTTCCTTAATTTTACTAACAGCATCATCCTTCATTTCCTTTATTTTAGCCAACCAGATCATCATGCTATCTTGATTGCTGACTGGACGCATGTTGTTAAAAAGCACCCTAAAACAGAAAACAAAGGTGGTGTGTGCAGTCATGTGAGAACGACCGCATGCACATGCACCGGCACACATCTATATGCACATCTCGTATCGATAAATTGTGGCACTCTGACCATACAACATATACCGTCAAACCCCTTTCGCCTCAGCCTATAGGTTCACAGACATCAAACACAGCAGATCTGTAAAATTCTCAGAGAAAAACTCAAAGTAGCACACCTGCAATTGAAATTGTAGATTGATTGATGATCAAAACCTTTGGACACTATAAGCCTGTTAAAAATAAATAACACTGCTCAGTATTTACAATAATAAGCGGTGGGAGGGCAATGATAAGCTTTCACAAGATCACCTTCCACAAATGAAATGTGGAGATGAACCTTTCAACAACCAAGAGGCACTAAAGTAACAAAATTTTGTAAATGCCTGTAAATTTTACTGAATATGTCACAGATCACCACATACAACTGTGAAAGATTATCCAGTCAGGGCATCAGGGTCATGGCGATTGATGATGGTGGACAACGGAGCGCTCCAGCAGACACACGAACCAGCCGGTTTTCCACCTCACTGCCGGGACGTGTCCTCCACTCTTGCTATAAATTTTGTATAATTGCTTTACATAGCTCACAGGCTCATGAGTTATATCTTCAAAAACTTATTGGTAATGTACAATGGAAGAAAATTGGCTCAAGGCAGTTCATTCTCATAACTTGACAGCCTAGAGTCTGATAGAACAGAGAAGAGCTGTGTGTCTACAAAATGCTGGGGACAAATCAAACCAAGAAAAAGTATTACTCAGCATTTGCTTTTTAGACATTACTATGGCAGACGATAAGAATAAAAAACACCAAACAAACTTGGGTAAGACACTGGCTGGGGAAAAATACAGATAGCAGAGACAGCCAGAAGCTAGGCCAGAACACAGTCAAAAGAAGGCAATTCAAATTTAAATCGTGACATGACATGTTCATTGGAAAAAGAAGCCTTGAGACAAGCATGTGGTGGCAATAGTCCACATTAATCAAAATGGTTTCATAATCATCACTGCTGCATGGACCAGCTGCACATGCATTTCTGAATGATCTATGGACATGCATGCCTCAGTAGAACAGCAATTGTTCCATAACTGCGCAACCATGTGTCTGTGCAGCAAATACTGTTCATGTGTGAAACAAAATTATACGAATGACATAATCAGGATTGACATAAAAAGGTGCATAAACAGAACTACTAGAAGACAACCACAAACATGTGCAGGAAATGCCATATATGTGATACCTTAATAAAAGGCCTATCCCTCGCCGGGAAAGAATCAATAAAACTATCCTTAAGGAGAAGAGATACCTGAAAGGAAAAAAAAGAGAACACAACAGCAAGAAAGAATAATCAGAAGCTTAATAGAACAAAAAACAAAAAACAAAAACTGCACACAAGATTTAGGAAGCATGTAATCCTGACAATTCTTACTGACCCGGTCACTGTTTGACTGTATACTTGTTATAGTATAATCGCGCAAATTTGAACATAATGACTCCAAGTAGCGGTGCATAGCATTTAAGAACTGCACAGCAGCCTCAGCCTGCAGGTAGACCAACACAGGTATGTAGTACAAACCACAAACAGGGAACAAAACTGAATAGAGTCTAGGGCACAAGAGCATCTGGAAATAAGAGAAAAGATACTTTTAATAGTTTTACCAACTCCACACGTTTCTACATGGATGAAACAGGGCGGATCATTAGACAAACAATGAGCAATTAGAACAAGATAAAAACATTCCCAGAAACCCTAGGGCTCTGTTTGGGAGCCCGAGATGGGAGGGGAGATGGCGAGTTAAGAATTGCTACCTACCCCATTTACCCTTATTGATGTTTGTAAGCCATGTTTTGGGAGATGGGAAGGGTGATGGGAGTGGAGGAGAGTGGAGATGGACCCTTTTAAATTACATCCTCACAGGGCAACTGCACTCTCATCACCCATTTTCTTCTCCACTCCCATCACCCATCTCATAGCCTCTTCAACACGGGATCCCAAACCGAGCCTAGGTGGAGAACCTAAGGGTTCCTCTAATTTCATTACCATACATAAAAGAAGTTTGGAAGAGACAAATCTATCTAAAATGCTCATTATCTTTGAAATTTGAACAAATATGATGATGCTTATCGATTAAATTTCATCTTTTCAACTGGCCACAAACTCTTTACATTCATTACAATCATTCATGGGCAATGAATTACAAAAAGTAGCATTGCATTTCTCGCAGAAAATAGGTGAGTAATTCCAGCAAACGTAAGCCAACAGATACCTGAACTTCATTGCACTTATACACAGGATGCCTTTTAGCAATATTATTTTCAGATGCGAGTCTTGCATGAATTGGACTTAGCTCAGAAATAAGCTCTCGTTGTCGAGGAAGAGGTGGTAAAGAACCCATCTTAACCTACAAGGCACAAAAATAATCAGCAAAAACAAAAGAATCTGATTTATGAGAATTAAATAAATCCGTTAACAAATAACAATCATATAGTGAAAACTTCAGTGGGATTAATCAATATGTAAAAGATCAAAATTCACATGTATATGATATAGGTCATAGTATTGTGAGTAGCAACGGCAAAAAAAAATGATTTGAGAGTATTATAGGCATGGATCAAGCATTACAAATAACCCTACAAAATTATGAAGTAAAGCTATAAACGCCTACCCATACATCGTGAGAGAAGCAGAAGAAATTAATAACCAATGAAAATTATAATGAAAGTCAAGTTCACACTCCATCAGATAAGAATATACAGCCCATAGGCATCTCTTAAGAATAACCATAACGCAAGACAATGCCTTGGTAATGGAGATCAAAGTTGTAATTATTGTAGCATACAGCTTATTATATCTTAAAAAAATTATATGATACACACTCATCTCATGATACAAATGTGTCTATGCATATCAGGTGTATCGTACGATACACCTCTGTATTGTACGCGATACATTTGCACTATGCATTTTGATCTGTGAAGGGTAATGTAGAGATCTGAAATACTGTCCCAGTGAGCTAACATTGTAACAACACCTTAGCCAGAATGGACATTATAGAAATTTATAAAGGGCCACCAAGATTAACTTCTTCATGCCCACTAGAGAAGCCATGGACGTCAATAACTTCATTGACCTTTTTAACAATTTTCCAAATTTATACGGTGATTCCTTATGCATGTTGGCACCACCAACAAAATAAACCTATGAAGACCAATCACCAAAATGATTCTCAAAATGTGGAAAAAATACAAATCAATGAGCATAAATAAATTTTTTAAACCATTGCTTAGGACAATTATGCAAGCCACCACCTCCAATGAATTCTGGAAAGTCGAAACCTTTTCTAGAAGGAAACAGTTCTAATCTAATGATGGTTGGGCAACTGCACTTTTTGATAGACTCAAAACCTAATATAGCTGGGCCCTGTAACTTGTAGTATAGAAATTAATACCTTTTTTTAAGGGTTTTGACAGAAACCTAGGCCACAACCTACCTAATGACTTGCTAGGTCAAGTTTTAATTCTCCCTCAACGTTGCCTACAGTCTCCATTGTAGGTGATAGGCCACTCTCACAGTGATGCTCGCACTTGGAAGAGAAGTCCAAGGAGTATCCAAAAATTAAGGTCTTCCATATAAGAAGGGCTCAAAAACTTAGAAGCTAGTTTTTCCAAAAAACCTCAAAGATTGGTTCTACTTCAAGTCTCACCACATTGACTGAATATCTAAGAGGATCAAATGCATCATCATCTAACTTAAACAAATAATACCAATCTCCTTCACTAACGACTCTGGCTGTAATATCGTGTCTTTTTCTATAATATTAAATTTTGAGACTTCATAAAATTTGGCTAAGTGTTTCGTAAAGTCTATAAAAATCCTCGATTTTAGGTGACATCAGCTAAGTCTGGGGTTGGCCCAGGACTCATTGACAAGACCTAAACGAGCCAATTAAGATTTGGTAAAACTTTTTATTTTTGAACTTTAAAATCGAGAGAAATTCAAGCAAAATTCAGATTAAATTCAGGTGAAATTCGAAGGCAAAATTCAGGTAATATATCATTAGATGCATCTCGAAATTTTGAAAACATTGATATTTTGTTTTTCTGAATTCAGGCTAAGGCTGGCCTGAAATTTGCATTTTTTAAAAAATGACCCGCTTCAATGTGACTGGTTTTGGATTGGATCCGATCCGATCCGTTTGACCCAAGTTAATATAGATTTGGTCCAATTTGAGATCCATACAGATATTGAGTATGTATTTAGATCTGGATCTGAATCCAAAATCCAATTTCGACCAATTTAAAGTTTTGAATTCAATATAAAGGTTAAATTGCGTTAAAATCCATGTTGAGAAGACTCCAATGTAGTCGTTGGAGGGGCCCAATGACTATATTGCCCCCCCCCAAGGAAGGTACAAAGTACAAAAAATAAAAAAAGAAATGAAAAAATAAGTAAAAGAAAAGGAAAATAAAAATGTACAAACATATTTCTATTGAAATATGTGTAAAATGTGAAAAGACTGAATTACCCTTTATCGGGTATTACAAAAAGATAAATGATATATATATAAATATATATATATATATACATAGAGATAAGTATACATAAATGTATGATATATATGCTATGTCACATGGGTGCGGGTGCGGGTGCGGGTGCGGCGCAATTTCAAAAATTTTGGACACGGGGACTCGGCTATATATATATTAAAATATATATATATATATATATATATATATATATATATATATATATAAATAAGACTCGGTCAAAGTTGTGCCCATTAGGGGACAGGTGATGAGTTGTGAAGGCATTCTGTACACTTTCTTCATACAGGAATAATTCACTTTTGGGCACTTTCTTCATACACTGTAATAATTCACTTTCTTCATACAGGAAAAAACCACAAAAACTTGAGTTGTGCCCATTCTGTACTTAAAACTTGAAAGTGTACAGGTTTTTTAGTTGTTATGGGTTTTTTTCCTTACAGCTGTAGCCCAGAAAATTTAAAAAAAAAAATTCCAAAAAAAAAAATTCCAAAAAATGGACCAAAATGACCCTGGGTGCGTTGACCACACCCAGGGTCGGGTTGACCGAGTCAGAGCCGCACCCGTGTCGGTGCGTGTCTACGCGGGTGCGGCGACCTTGGAGCCGAGTCCGTGTGACATAGTATATATGTATATGTCTCTCTCTCTCTCTCTCTCTCTCTCTATATATATATATATATATATATATATATATATATATATATATATATATATACAATAAGGATACATTTTAACAGGATCTCCTTCCGTTCCAATCGTTTGATGTATATTTCCGGTCTTTTTTCATCTCCGGTCGAGGGTACGGGTTCCTCTCTTGATTCGAACGGAGAGAAATAGTTTAAATCAGATTTGTGTGGGGATTCTTGATGGAAAAATAATAAATCAGATTTTCTTTACATGTTCGATCACATGCCTTGATGTGTGAGGGTATGAACCTTGATTTTTGATGTATACATGTTCTGTTTATTCATGTTCAAACTGTTGATTTTATAACAATAGCATGCTTAATATATATATATATATATATGGATGATCGGTCAGGGCTATGTTTGACCCATCGAGGTGTTGGTTTGGGATCGGATTTGACCCAACCCAGGCCTGTCGTAGGTCCAGCATATATATATATATATATATGAGTGGAACTGACTGTATATTCGGCTGACCCATTAAAGTCCGGTTTTGGATCAGATCCAGACCTGTTGCAAGGCCCCAACATACTATTATATATATATAGCTACTGATATGAATATGCTTGTAAAACTGATTTATTTTACATTTTTTTATAACACTGAAAATCAGTTGGCTGTACCACAAAGTGGTGCTGATTTTCGGTCACAGTGGGCAGCAATATGACATTAGTTTCCAACATTGGTTATGTTTGCAAACTATCATTAAAAGTGTTTATATGTATGCAGAAAAATATGACTGTTTCTGAAACTAACTATGCTTGCAAACTGTCATCAAACAATGTTTATATATGTACAAAAATATATGACTGTTTCTGAAATTAACTATGTTTGCAAACTGTCATCAAACAATGTTTATATATGTGCAGAAATATGACTCTTTCTGAAAATAACAATGTTTGCAAACTGTCATCACACAATGTTTATATATGTATAGAAATATATGACTGTTTTTTAAAATAACTATGTTTGCAAACTGTCATCAAACCTATGTCACATGGGTGCGGGTGCGGCGCAATTTTAAAAATTTTGGACACGGGGACTCGGCTATATATATATCCTGTGTGCATATATGTGGATATTGTCCTCTAAAGTTTGGCACCAGCATGAGTGTTTTTATAAACTTTGCAAATTGTACTTTTGCCCTTGCAGAAAGGGGGTCCGGGGGCTCCCCCCGACGCGGGTCGTAGGGGGGCAGCGCCCCCCGGATTTTTTTTTTTTTGGGCTTATGTTTGAGACTCATGCTATATATATATATATATTTTTTTTAAAATATATAAAAAAATCATTTTTTTTTTGTTTTTCTCCCTAAAAATGGACAATTTTTGGACTCAGTCAACATTGACCGAGTCCAAAAAAGGATGGACTCGGCCTCGACTCGTTGACCGAGTCCGACTCGGCGTTGACCGAGTCCGAAGCCGCACCCGTGTCGGGGTGTGTCGACTCGGGTGCGGCGCCTCCCTAGCCGTGTCCGTGTGACATAGCATCAAACAATGTTTATATACATGCAGAAATACATGACTGTTTCTGAAAATAACAATGTTTGCAAACTGTCGTCAAACAATGTTGATATATATATATATATGCAGAAATACATGATTGTTTCTGAAAATAACAATGTTTGCAAATTGTCATAAAACAATGTTTATATATATGCAGAAATATATGATTGTTTCTGAAATTAACTATGCTTGCAAACTGTCATCAAACAATGTTTATGGATGTGCAGAAATATATGATAGTTTTTTAAAATAACTATGTTCGCAAACTGCCCATGTATATCGGTACTCAACCGAGTTTTTGAAATCATATATGAATTTACCATTTCACTTACCTATGTAGGGTCTGTCCAGAACTCTTACACAGGAAATCAGTCGGTAGTTGACAATACAAACATGACAAAAAAAATCTGGTTATGCCCGATTAGTGCTGATTTCATTAAAACTTCTGTTTTATGGCATGAATACATTACATCGACCCTGGTGATAGTCATGAGCAGGTTCACCCTCGGTTTTGTTTATTTTATGTCAAGCATCAAGTTTTTTTATGCTGCCATATGGGTGGGCATCGAACCAGCCCGAAAATCAGGATTTTTTATCTATGTTAACACTATGCTGAAATATTTTTTCTTTATGTTGTCATGGTTTGGCTGAATACCAAATTGGTTTTAAATGCTGCCATATGATATGTTATAACGTTGTTAAATATGTTATATGTATGAATTATGTGGGATGCTGTAGGGCAGGGTAGTGCTGCACATTTATGTGCAATAATGTCCGTTGTCTACTACCATTGGTTGTATATTTATGCATGAGAAACATGTTGCCAATAGCATGGTAGTGTTGTCCTGTGTATGGAGCTATGTCACATAGGTGTGGGTGCGGGTATGGGTGCAGATGAGGCACTTTAAAAAAACTCGGGTGTGGGGGGTGCGGGGAGAGTATATATATAATTTTTAACATTTTTAAATTAACATTACATGTATGTGTGTGCATTTATGTATTTATATATATAATATAGATAAAAATGGACTTGATTAGGGTTAACTGAATCTACTTTTGGATAGAAATGGACCTTAGTATGGTTGACTTCACCTAACACAAAGGAAGCAGCGTCCAAGTGTTGCACCCGCCTGGGTGCGGGTACAATGCGGGTGCGGTGCAATGTTAGAAGAGTTCATGTTACATAGGTATGGGGGCAGCATAGCTTTGACTCGGTAGTTATGTTTTGTATCTCGAGCATGCTCGAATTCGAAAAGGTGTTTATTGGTTATGTATGCTCATGAAATTGAATATTATGTCGGCATAAATGAGCATATCATGAACACGTAATTTCTGAAATTATTTTAATGTTGCATTAATATGATCATGTGCATTTGGATGTTATGCATGAGATGAATCATGAAAGCAAAATGCATGTTGCAAGCAAATATTCATATGCATATGTAAATTGTTTTATATGTACATTCTTGTTGTGTGAATGAATGTGCATTGTGGACATGTTTCAATAGTTGTGTGTAAATATGTTCACTGAGGATTTTATTTAAGATGCATCAGCGATCAGATGTGAACCAATGTAGGTCATGTGGGTCAGGAGCATGTGTAGCTCCAAGATTAGTGTTATGCATTGCAAAATTAACATTTGAAATTATTGACATTATAAATTAATTGCACTGTTAAATTATAACGGGCCAAGGCCCCGTGTTGTGTTTTGCATGTTGATTTGCAAAATGATTCTTTTGTAAAGAATTTGACTTTTGATAAAAAGATGAAAGAGAAAAACAGTATAATTGATATTTTTCTTTCTGGATGTCTCTTCCATAGTATGGGAATCCTGAATGGTGGTTTTGGAGAAACCGTAAAGATACTAAATCTCTGTGTGCGATTGTGCCCATGAACCCGATATGGTGGTTCGCTTCCCGGTCACGGTTGTAAGGAGTTTTCAGCCACTTTGCTTAGGAGTGGTGGTGTTACAGTTGTTGTTGGTATACCAAGAAAGTGACATCAATGGATATTGATTTTCCTAATGTCCCGATATTAGATGTTGATTTCTAATGTTTCGATGGAGGGTGTTGCTTCCTGATATCGACCGAGGAACAAGTGCGGAACCCAGTAATAAAATACAAATTGTGTGTTAAGCTATAACTGTGAATCTATCTTGAACTTCAAAAATTTGTGGTGCCCGTTTTGAGTATCTGCAGGTTTTAATGAAAAGTGAAACTAAAATCATGTGCATTTAATAGGGATATACGTGGAAAAGAGAACTTTGATAATAACATAATAAATCGTTCGTACATATCATTGGAATCATGCATATTTATTGTTCTGCATTAGTTCATGCATTCTTATTTGTTTTGTTTTATGTGAGATATTGTTATTGCATGATAATTACTTTTAACTGCTTAAATGGTAATTGAATTATGAGATTGTTGTAGTTATGTTCCTCTAAAAAATTGCATGAATTTGATTTATACTTTTTCTTGCCTATTTGGATTTTTAGAGGAATTCGTACAAAGAATTTTTTATTCTTACTCAGTACTCCCTATGTTTTTCACAGGATCTAGAGCTCAGTGATGAGGACGACAACCACAGGAAGCCTACGAGACTGCGTTACTTCTGATATTCTTGTACATTGTGGCTCTATGATTTTAAACTTTAATTTACTTCTGTTCACAGACTTTGATTATTGATTAATAAAGTAAGTTGTTTTGATTGATTGGTTCAATGTAAAGATCCCTTGTGGTTTGGAATTTGGTTAAGCCTACGAGGCCTCGGATCCTTAGGTTTTGGTTTCCTCAAATTCTTAAAAAAAAAAAATCACTTTTCAATGTGGATGAGTTGGGGTCGTTACACTGGCAAGCTTCATTAAGGATCTAAAAATTGTTTCTGTCTAGCTACCCAAAAACCAACTAACCACACATCCAAATGCCTAACCAACATATCAAATCATTGAATTGCATACACTCGAGACAACAATTAAGATTTTCATAAAAAGGAACAAATCCATGCCAAATTTAAAACATTAGTATAATTAGATGAAAGGAAAATTGTGGAAGCAAAAAAAAAACTCTGATAGAAAGTGATAGGGAAAGAGGAAAAATAGAGATAGTCATATATGTCGCTATGTGGCTGATTTTTATGGTTGCTACATGTAGAAAAAAATATGTTCATAATTAAGATTTGGCAAAATCAAAGGTCTGCTTCGAGCTTATATATATATATATATATATATATATATATATATATATATATATATATATATATATATATATATATATATATATATATATATATATATATATATATATATATATATATATAGTCATAGATGAAGTGAGATCCTCTATCGTCTATTCAAGAAGAAACCCTATGGTGTTTGTTGTTTGCAGATTGACATAACAGTATAACACTTACTAGACAACAAAAATGCAAATAAAATATGAAAGACTTAGAAGGAATACCATAAAAAATGGTTTAAACTTTAAAGACTGGCAAGTAGAATACATAGAGTGCAAGTCTAGTGAAAATGCTAGTGAGGAAGAAGATTAAGTTAAATGACTTTCCAACGCAATGGAAGAAATTTTGAAAATTATGCTCTAGTATAAAATACAATTGGAGTTGGGCGAACATGTTAAGAGACATCTCAAGACTTAAGAAGAACTCTAGCAGGTGAAATATTCAATCTCAATATGGAATCAGGACAAGATTAACGTCAAGGCACTATCAAACCCAATCCATCTCTTCTATTCCCTTTTACTTGGATACATTCTCTATTATTTACTGTTTTGTTTTTGAACATCATCTTCCCTCTCTTCTAAGAAAAATACTAGAATCTTCTATCTATTCCCTTTTACATGGATGCATTTTCCCTCTTATTTACTGCTTTGTGTTTTACCATCATCTTCCCTCTCTTCTTAAGCAAATACTAGAATTTTCTATCGCTTCGGTGTTAAGATTAAAAATCTGCACATGGCAAATTCAAAAGAACCTAATGCAGTACTTTGATTTTAATTCTCATTCAGAGGGCTGTTAGGCTTGTGTGTGTGTGCACCCTAACTGCGTCTACATCAGTACTTCTGGGTGCCCGTGCTGGGTGCCTCTAGGTGCTGCCACATACAAATATTTCAAATAATATAAAATGATAAATTGTATGCTTTTATAGATGTTTTATACCTTCCACATTTTCTGTGTTTTGGTTGACTTCACCATTTGCACTGTGTGTGTGTGTGGGCGTGTGTGTGCAAAATTCATAGCCTACCTCCACCCTCACACCCTTCTTTTGGAAAACTACCAGGTATATAGCAGCCATGACTGTGTTTTACCATGTACCAGCACCAACACTGATGTGACTGTTAAATTATATATATATACTTGTATATATATATATATACATACATATATATAAGTATATATATACATATGTATATATATACATAATTCTTTTTTGTTTTCTTATTTTCCAAATATCCAATAGGGGTATTTTGGTAAATCCTCATGTAAACCCTCTCCTCTCCTCTTTCTCTCCTTTTTTACTTTTTGCTTTTTCTTTTTTCTTTTTTTATTTTACTTTTTGTAAGACCACAAGGGGCCCCACCCTTCTTGTCGTTGGGGCCCCAACCGTCATATTTATGAGCGTTGGGGCTCCCAACGACAAGATGGGAGCCCCCTTGTGGTCCCTTGTTCTTGGCTTCCTCCTCTATAAATAGAGGAGGCCTTCCCTTGTATGAGCATTGGATTTTTTACCCTCTTCTTTCTTTCTAAAATAATATCCAACTTATGACTTTAAGTCATTTCTCCTTTTGTGGGTTTTTTGTATACACTTCTAGTGTTTGTGTTCTTGGCTCTTGAATCACAATTAAAGAGCGTTTTGCTTTATTGGTGCTTCCGCCCCTCTTCATTACATGGTATCAGAGCAAGGTTGGTGATCGAGCTTCTCTTTTTTTTATCTTGGGACATGTGCCTCTCAAGCTTTTGAAGAAAGGAAGACTATTCGGTACCTATGGAACGCGATTCTAAAGTTGAGCTTTCTTTTAAGCTCGATGGATCCAATTATCTCATGTGGGCCTCCGCTATGGAAAATAATCTAAGAGGTAAGAAACTTTGGGGTTTTGTTATGGGAACTACTCCCGAACCCTCTCTTGTTCTCACTAAAATTGAAAATGAGGTTGAAAAAACTTTAGATGGCGATGAGCCCATCAAAGCTATCAATGACCATCAATCCAAAGTTGAGGATTGGGAAAATAACCATGCCAAAATTTTGGCATGGTTTATGAACAATGTGAACCTCAAAAATTGTGCCAACATTGCTAAATTTAGAAGAGCCAATGAGGCATGGTTCTTTCTTAAGGGTATGTATACCCAAAAGGATCTTGCTAGACAATTTTTTTGTCAAGAAAAAAATTGTTCCTCTAGACAAGCGGATATGAGTGTTTGTGACTACTTTAGCTCTTTAACCCCTCTTTGAGATGAACTTGTTCTTCTTGAGCCTAAATGGGTGACTCCGGAAGATATTGAGTTGAGAAGGGAACAAATTGAAAAGGAGCATTTTTCCAATTTCTCTATGGTCTTCGACCGGAATTTGAACAAGTTAAGGCATTCATTCTCCATAGAAGTAAAGTCTAACCCATTGAGGACGCCTTTGCCGAAGTATGCCAAGAAGAAACTCGACTTGGCCTAAGTATTAAGAGTGATGAAGTTTTGGCCGTTACTAAGCCCGGATCAAATGTAAAGGCATATAGACCTCCCCACTTTAACAAATATAATGGATTTAGAAAGGGAGTGATTTGTCACTATTATAATGAACCGGGACATATTAGACCGGTTTGCCCAAAGCTTAAGGGAAAAGTGGCCGCGGTTGGAGAAATTTCTCCAAAGAAGGAAGAAGAAAATGCCAAAGAGGGAGATATCAAAGAAACTCTTAATCATATCTCCGAGGTTCTCCAACATCTTCTCAAGACTTCTTCATCTTCAATATCCGGAGCCGCCATCGCCTATTCTTCATCACCTCCAGGTATGTGGATTCTAGACTCCGGTGCTTCTTTTCCTATAACATCTCATAAAAACTCTCTTTCTATTGTTTTTTCCGAACTCATATCCTCTTATGTTTCAACGGCCGATGGGACATCTTTAAAAATTGAAAGTATTGGAACACTTGATTTTAAGACCTCTCAAAACTTTTTCGTTCCTAAAGTGAGAATCGTTCCAAAAATTAATCCAAATTTTTTTTTCGTTTCTCAAATAACCGATCATGGATGCCAAGTCTCTTTCTCACCAAAAGATTGCACCGTGCAGGATCTCCAGTCAGGGAAGCTGATTGGGCAAGGCCATAGAAGGGGTGATCTTTATTTTATGGACTTTTTGACTCTTCCACCAAAGTCATTTTGCAATCTTATAAAGGACAAAAGTATTGGAATTTGGCATGAGAGACTTGGTCATCCAAATTTTGTAAAGATGTCACTTTTTCCTTTTTTGAACAATACTTGTAAAGACAAACACATGACTTGTAAAGATTGCATTTTTGGGAAATCTAAAGCTATTTCATTCCCTCAAAGAAGTTATTTCACCACTCGACCTTTTGAACTTGTTCATACCGACGTATGGGGACCTTCCCTTGTTTTATCCAAAGGAGGATTTTTGTACTATGTGGTCTTTATTGATGACTTCACTCGATTTACATGGATTTACTTCTTAAGTCGCAAATCCGAAGTTTTCTCCTTCTTTAAAGAATTTCATGCAATGATTAAAAATCAATTTTTAGAAAATCTATCAATTCTTAGATCCGATTCAGGAGGCGAATACATGTCCAATGAATTTCAAATCTATTTAAAAGAAAATGGAATTTGCCATCAACGTTCTTGTCCAAATACTCCGCAACAAAATGGCCTTACGAAAAGAAAGAATAGACATATAATAGAAACCACAAGAACTTTATTAATTTCAAAAAATATTCCAAAATCCTTTTGGGCCGAAGCGGTTCTAACCTCAACATATCTTATCAATAGAACCCCTTCATCTTCTTTGAAAAATCTTTCTCCATTTAAAAAACTTTACAATATGTCTCCCGATTATAAAAGACTAAGAATTTTCGGATGTAAATGCTTTGTTCTAACTCACAAAAATGATAAACTTTCTCCTAGGGCAATTGAATGTATTTTCTTAGGATATGGCGAAAAACAAAAAGGTTATCAATGTTTTGACATACTCAAAAACAAACTTTATATCTCAAAAGATGTCACATTCCTAGAAGAAGAAAATGGTTTTTCGCATAAACCAAATGAAAATTTTGACTATTCCTTTTTATTTGACTTGTTACCTCAAGAAAACATCATAGATTGCCATGATGAATCTAGTGAATCTCCCATAGAAGATCATTTTGAACCTCCAAATGATGACCAAAGTTTAGAAGATAATGTACCAAGACAAACACAAGTCTACTCTAGAAGGAATGAAAGTAATCCACCTTGTGCCCTTAAAATTCTCTCAAAATGAGTCGATTGAAGAATTCTCTCAAAGAAGATCGAATCGTATTTCTAAAATACCAAATAGATTTGTATCTTTATCTTATGATTCTTTTTCTCCAAATTTTCGAGCATGTCTGCTAGCTCTTCACTCATTTCATGAATCATCTCATTATAATGATGCTAAACACTATGCTCATTGGAATGAAGCAATGGAACTGGAACTTAATGCACTTAAAAGAGCACAAACTTGGGAAATCATTGATCCTCCCAATGGCAAGAAACTCATTGGATGCAGATGGGTTTTTAAAGTAAAAACTAAGAGTGATGGCTCACTAGAAAGATACAAGGCTAGGTTAGTGGCCAAAGGATATGCCCAAGAGTATGGGGTAGATTATGATGAAACTTTTGCCCCAGTTGCTCGAATGACTAGTATTCGAGCTCTTATTGCAATAGCCTCTATTAAAAAATGACCAATCTTTCAACTTGATGTCAAAAACGCTTTTTTAAATGGAAATTTAAATGAAAAAGTATATATGGAACCACCTCCGGGTATGAATTTAAATGGAAAATTTTTTAAATTAAAAAAGGCCTTATATGGACTTAAGCAAGCTCCTAAAGCTTGGTATGACAAGTTTAGTAATGTATTAATCAATTTAGGATTTACTTCTTGTTATACTAACACTGCTCTTTTTGTTAAGAAGACAGGTGATTTCATTGTTATTCTTCTGTTGTATGTTGATGATATAATCATCACTGAGAGTGACAAAAAGGGGGTAAATGATGTGAAGTCTATGTTGAAAGAAACTTTTGATATGTCTGACCTTGGATATTTGAGATATTTTTTAGGAATTGAAGTGGCTTACTCCTCGCGAGGATACATCCTATCTCAAATGAAATTAGCAGCAGACATTTGTACCAAGTCAGGGATATCTGATGAAAATAAAGTTGAGACTCCTGAAGTTATCAATGCAAAAATGAGACTTGAGGACGGTGTTCTTCTTGAGAATCCAACCCCCTACCGTCAATTAATTAGATCTCTAACCTATTTATCCATCACTCGTCCAGATATAGCTCATGCGGTTCATGCTGCAAGCCAGTTTCAGCATGCACCTACTTCAGTTCATATGGCGGTCGTAATGAGAATTGTGCGATACATCAAAAATACCATCTCTAAGGAACTCTTATTATCCTCTTCCTCATCTCTTGAATTAACTGCTTTTACTGATGCAGACTGGGAAGGAAATCCCAATGATCGTATCTCAACTACTGGTCTTTGCATTTTTTTAGGTGAATCTCTCATTTCGTGGAGATGCAAAAAGCAGCAAAAGGTCTCACTATCATCCACTGAAGCTGAATATCGGGCCATGACAATGACAACTATGGAAATTGTATGGCTTAGAAGTCTCCTTGGTGACA
This sequence comes from Nuphar pumila, assembly GCF_984573655.1. Classification (NCBI taxonomy): domain Eukaryota; kingdom Viridiplantae; phylum Streptophyta; class Magnoliopsida; order Nymphaeales; family Nymphaeaceae; genus Nuphar; species Nuphar pumila. The sequence continues at coordinate 54,074,513 of NC_143250.1, read as the reverse complement.
TGGGCGTCTTCATTTCCTCTCCCACCAAGCTCTGTTGTGATAACAAAAGTGTGATATACATTGCAAGCAATCATACGTTTCACGAACGGACCAAGCATATCGAAATGGATTGCCATTATTTTCGAGACGAATATCTCAGGGGAACTATCACAATACCATATGTTACTTCAGAATATCAACTGGCTGACTTCTTCACCAAAGCGCTCCCAACTCCACGATTTATGTTTCTTCTTGGCAAACTTTCGGTCTTCTCCCCGTAAAGTTTGAGGGAGCAAGTTAAATTATGTATATATAAATATATATATATATATACATATACTTATATATATATATATATATATATATACATACGTATATATATAAGTATATATATATACATATATGTATATATATACATAATTCTTTTTTGTTTTCTTATTTTCCAAATACCCAATAGGGGTATTTTGGTAAATCGCCATGTAAACCCTCTCCTCTCCTTTTTTACTTTTTGCTTTTTCTTTTTTCTTTTTTTATTTTACTTTTTGTAAGACCACAAGGGGCCCCACCCTTCTTGTCGTTGGGGCCCCAACCGTCATATTTATGAGCGTTGGGGCTCCCAACGACAAGATGGGAGCCCCCTTGTGGTCCCTTGTTCTTGGCTTCCTCCTCTATAAATAGAGGAGGCCTTCCCTTGTATGAGCATTGGATTTTTTACCCTCTTCTTTCTTTCTAAAATAATATCCAACTTATGACTTTAAGTCATTTCTCCTTTTGTGGGTTTTTTGTATACACTATGCACTTCTAGTGTTTGTGTTCTTGGCTCTTGAGATCACTCTTAAAGAGTGTTTTGCTTTATTGGTGCTTCCGCCCCTCTTCATTACAGTGACAAGCACATAGGGTCCAACCCATCCCTTACAAAAGCATTATTTACATTCAGAAGTCTAGTGTTTGCCATGAAGAAGGCTCACATCAAAGCAACAAAATGTGCAGATTTTAAGAAATAGCATACTTAAAATAACAAAAAACTGGAAAAGAACATATGTAGAATAACAAAGACTAAAAACAATTATACAGACAACAGTAGATAGAACAGACCTGATTCTTGTTCACATTAATACAGATGAAATTCGAAGCTTTCATCTTCATCTCAGCTGGCTTATGCTGTATACCAACCTGAAAATCACAAACATGAAATATGAACAAGTCGATAGCAACCTGATCGGCTGCAAATAATTGATCACTAGGAATTATCCAAATCAAACAACAAATAAGGCTGCATACCAACCGACAAAAACATGCACACATTCAACCATGATGATGATGTTACTAATAAATAATACAACAATAAACATTATCAACCGACAAATTGTGAGGCTCATGTCACAAATATGTGCCAACTTGTGGAGCTCTCTCTCTCTCTCTTTATATATATATATATATATATATATATATATATATATATATATATATATATATATATATATATATATATATATATATATATATGAGTAGGGGGTAGCTGCCTGCTCTGATCCATACCTACTGCCAGCCTACCAAAATTATGAAGGGATTTTTTTTCATGTTTTTCTCAAATCCTACTGTACAGGTGTTCTACATCCTTGATTTTATAGGAATTGAGTCTTGGATCGTCTGATTCTGACACATGGGTAGATTTTTATAAGGTTTGAAAATCAACAGTCTACAATTTTCATAAATATTCAAGCTGAAAAATTCACGTTCTTTCATTGGAAAAACATGATCCAAGTGTTGCTTCCTAGCAAATCGACCATGCAGAACACATCTGAGGGGTCAAATTTGCGAAAAACACCCTGAAAGCACATGTTCACTTGCGGTAGGCACCTCCCTCTCTCTCTCTCTCTCTCTCTCTCTCTCTCTCTCTCTCTCTCTCTATATATATATATATATATATATATATATATATATATATATATATATATATATATATATATATATTTGTGTGTGTGTGTGTGAGCGTGCATGTACAAATGACTCAGCAAACTCCTTTTTTTGTGTTTCTAGTGAGAACCGGCTTTTGAATCGCCGGAATCTGAACCTATGTACAGGTTTTTTTGGTGATGCAAAAATCAACAGTTGTAAATGCACTGATTTTTTCCGACTGAAAAAAAAATATGATCCAAGGGTTGCTTCCCACTAAATCGAGCATGCTGAACTGAACACATCTACAAGGTTAGATTGAATCAAAACAATTAGAATCATGAGATTCCAACTAGATTGTACCTACATTCGACTGTATTATATATGTATATATATATATATAATGAGACCCTCCATGCTCCTGCAAAACTGGATTTTAGAGGACCCTTTTTTTCAAATCTGTCTATACAGATGTGTTCTACATGCTTGATTTTATAGGAATCAGCCATTGGATCATCTGATTATGACACGAGTATGTTTTTATAGGGTTCTGAAGATCTCGAAACATTCAAACCTTAAAGTTTATATATTTTCGTTGAAAAAACACAAAGCAGGTGTTAATTCCTAGCAAGTGAACCATGCCAAACACATCTATAGGTCTATATAAATATATATATATATATATATATATATATATATATAAAGAGAGAGAGAGAGAGAGATCATTAAAATATAATGGTTTTAGTGTAGATGATCATCCAAACACCATTCAATCATTTAATTAGTAGATTACATTTTGAAAAATTAAATTATAATAAAATAATAATGAGATTCATCTTTTAGGAAACTATTCCAAACGAGACATCCAAATGGGGCTTTTAGTCGCAGCCCTCAAAATAAGCAATTTCTTTTGATTCATAAAGTAACCCAAAATATACAATTATCCCTCAGTTTAATTTCCAAACTGTTTTATTATATTCATTGTTAAAGAAGCCACATCCATACATTTTTTCAATTTTTTTATATTCCAATAATTTTTTTTTACATAGTAGCAATCCTATCTCAAAAACATTGATTGTCACCCAATTAACCAGCATGATTGTCACAAGGCATGTATGCACCTGCACTTCTGCACATACATATGTGTTAAAAAGTATCTCCTAAAATCGATGATGTAAATATAAATATATATACTTATATACCTAGAGATACATATGTTAAAATATACATGTAATCAATATTTATATATATATATATATATACATATATATATATATATAAATATATTCACCCATACCCGATAAGGGGTATTTCTGTAAAATCGCCCAATAGGGGCAGTATAGTCTTTTTCCTTTTTTTACTTTTTCTTTTCTTTTTCCTTTTTCTCTTTTTTCTTTATTTTTTCTTTTTCTTTTTTGTGCATTAAATGCACCTTCATTGGGGGCCCCAACAAGAAGTCGTTGGGCCCCCAACGGTCACAATTGTGACCGTTGGGAGCCCAACGACACCTTGTTGGGTCTCCCAATGGTGCCTTTTCTCTCCTTTCTCTAAACCCTCTCTCACTCCTCTCTTGCCTATAAATAAGTGGGGTCTCCCCCTTTGTAATGTGTGGCTTCTTCAAGCCCCTTAGTGCATTTATAAGATTTTATGCTTTCTAGCCATTATTGGCTTTTGTGTATGTCCTCTTTTGGACTTGTTCTTTGATTTCTATGTGTGAATGTCCATTGTAGGACATACATTTCTTTTCCGCATATTTCATTACAACATATACATATAATATTTATATGTATATGTATCTCTCTCTCTCTCTCTCTCTCTCTCTCTCTCTCTCTCTATATATATATATATATATATATATATATATGTATATTTATATAATTTTTTTTTGTTTACCCGATAAGGGTATAATTGTAATTTCCCTTCTTGCGCATATTCCATTTGGAATATGTTGTATCTTTTTCTTTTTATTTTTTTGTATCCTTTTATTTTTTATTTTTATTCTTTTTACCTTTTTCATAAAAGGTGCATTGGGGTCCCCCAATAGAGTCGTTGGGGGGGGCCCAATGGTCACAAATGTGACCGTTGGGGGCTCCCCAACGACTCCTTTGGGAGCCCCTTTGCACCTCCTTCTTCTTGTATAAATAGGGGTGTTCCCCTCTTGTTTTTCCTAAGCTTGAGAGTCGCAAGCATTTGGTTCTTTCTATAAAATACATGCCATTGTGCATGTTTATTATTTTTACGCTTTTGCGTACTTTGTTCAAGTGTTGTGAGAGTGCCTTCGTGCACACCTTTCCTATATTATTTGTGTTCGTATGCGTATTGTCTTTTCATAGACAATTTTACATGGTATCAGAGCAAGGTTGATTATTGAAGATCGTGGGATTCGCCATTTTCGAGTGCCTCGAAAAACGTGCCTTCCGATCTTTGAAAGTTTGAAGTGGTGGATCTTTCTTCTCAAATATTTTAGAAGAATCTTGTGCAAAGTTGGTGTTGAAAATATTGTGTTGGTACGCCTCTTCCTCTACCTCTTTACTCTCTAATGAGCGAAAAAGAGTCCCGTTTTGCTCTTGGTTTCAAATTAAATGGGTCCAACTATCATGTTTGGGCCGAAAATATGGAGGCTCATATAAAAGGGAAGGGTCTATGGGGATATGTACTTGCACAATTCCGGAACCGGAACCCAAGATTGCCGTTGTAAACGGAAGCGAAATCAAGATTCTTGAGGAAGAAGAAAGAGCCAAAGCCCTTGAAGAATACTCCAAGAAACACGATGAATGGGAAATGAAGAATTTCAAGATTCTTTCATGGTTTTTCTCATCCGTGGAAACCAAGATTAATGCCAACATTATTAAATTCAAAAAGGCATCGGAAGCTTGGCATTATCTTGAAAAAATGTACACTTCAAGGGATCTCTCTCATAAGTATTACCTTCAAAAGAAGGTTATCTCCCTTACTCAAGGTGAAATGACAATTAGGGAATACTTTGCTGATCTTTCCTCTATTTGGGATGAGCTTGCAATGCTTGAACCAAAATGGAGTAGAGAGGCAATTGAGCTCCGTCACAAGCAACTTGAAGAAGATCGGTTCTTCAACTTTTTGAATGGGCTAAGGCCCGAATTTGAGCAAATAAGGTCATCTCTTCTCTCCTCTTTTTCTCCCCCTTCTCTTGAAGATGTTCTCACCAAATTAAGTGGTGAAGAGACTCGTATGAATTTATGTAAACAAGGACCAAATGTTCTTGTGGTCCCTTGTAATATTGAAGAAAATAGTGAGGTCAATGTCGTATCCAGACCCGGAAACAATGTAAGAACCTATCGTCCCCCTCACTTTAAATTTCAAAATCAAGTTGAAAATGGTGGTCAAAGAGGAAGAAGGGACTATAGCAAAACTATTTGTCATTTTTGTAAAGAACCGGGGCATATCAAACCCGTATGTCCCAAATGGAAGAAACTTCTAGCCATGGCTACCACTGGTGTACCGCAGAAGGATGAGGCATCTTCGAGTGGGACCCTTTCTATAAATCAAATAGTGGAAGCTCTTCAACCTCTCCTCAAGGGATCTACCTCCGGTGCGGCCGTATCCACTTCTTCCTCTCCAGGTAAAATCTTTTGGCTTTTGGACTCCGGTGCATCCTTTCATATGTCCCTAAACATTTTTTCACTTTCCAATTATTCAAAAAATGGTTCCCCATTTTATGTCTTCACTGCTGATGGAACCTCTCTTGAAATTAAAGGAATAGGTAATTTTGAAACTCAAGAATTTTCTATTCCAAAAATCAGATTTATACTTAAACTTAACTTAAATCTCCTCTCTGTTTCTCAACTCACGGACCATGGTTGCGATATTAAATTTTCTTATGATAAATGTTTAATACAGGATCGTCAGTCTGGGAAATTGATTGGGGAAGGCTTTAGAAGAGGAGATTTATACTATATGGAATCTCTTCAAGTTCCAAAAGTTTTGTGTAATGTTGTCCGACATAAAGATATAAATGTGTGGCACAAAAGACTTGGTCATCCTAATATCACCAAGTTATCATATTTACATTTTGCAAAAGACCTATGTAAAAGCTCTTTTTCTTGTAATGACTGCATTCTCGGAAAAATGTGAAGTTTACCTTTTGAGCAAAGAACTATGTTCTCTTCTAAAACTTTCGAAATTGTTCATTCGGATGTTTGGGGACCTGCACCTATTGTTTCAAAAGGAGGTTTTTCTTATTACGTAATATTTGTGGATGATTTTTCCAGATATTCGTGGATATATTTTCTTAAGTTTAAACATGAAGTGTTTTCATGTTTTAAAAATTTTCATTCAATGATTAAGAATCAATTCAACAGCAACATAACGATTTTTAGAAGTGACTCTGGAGGAGAATATCTCTCCAATCAATTTAAGGTATATCTTGAGGATCACGGAATTATTCACCAAAGGTCTTGTCCTAAAACACCTCAACAGAATGGGTTGGCTGAAAGAAAACATAGTCACATTATTGAGACCACTAGGACCCTTCTTATATCTCAAAATATTCCTAAAAACTTTTGGGCTGAAGCAGCTCTTGCTTCTGTTTATTTGATAAATCGCTTGCCATCTAGGATATTAGGAAAAATATCTCCCTTTGAGGTATTACATAAGCTTGAACCTGATTATAATAGGTTAAGAGTCTTTGGATGTAAGTGTTTCATACTTACGGATAAAAATGACAAGCTCTCTCCCAAGGCTATTCCTTGTGCCTTTCTTGGTTATTCTGAAACTCAAAAAGGTTTTCGTTGTTATGACCTTAGAGATGATAAGCTATATGTCTCTAGAAATGTAACTTTTTTAGAAAATGAGAGTGGTTTTGAAAAAAATGTTTCTCAACAAAAAAATTTTGATTACTCCTTATTTGACTTATTGTCTAGTAATGATGATATATCTAGTGATGATGAGGTATCATTAAACCATGATGAGGAAAATGATGCAGATATTGGTAAACATAATTCACTCAATGAACAAGAAAGTAGAGTTCCAAGTGAGCCAATAACCTACTCTCGTAGAAACCAAGACACCTTTAGAAGTGCTATTGATCAATATAGTGAGCTTTCTCCTATTCTTGATCATAGAAGATCTGAAAGGAATAGAAGACCTCCAACTTGTTTTGTATCTTTTGACTATTTTTCACCCCGATATAGGGTTTGTCTTAGTGTCATTCACTCTTATTTTGAACCAAGAAATTTTGAAGAAGCTAAAAAATGTATAGAATGGCAAGAAGCCATGCAAAGTGAACGTAATGCTCTTAAAAGGGCAGAAACTTGGGATTTCCAAACTCTACCTATAGGAAAGAAAACTATAGGCTGTCGATGGGTCTTTAAAGTTAAAACTAAGAGCGATGGTTCTCTAGAAAGGTATAAAGCTCGCTTAGTTGCAAAAGGGTACGGGCAAGAGTATGGAATTGATTACGAAGAAACCTTTGCCCCTGTAGCTCGAATGGTTACGGTTAGGTGTCTTATTACTATTACATCTATTAAAAATTGGAACATTTTCAAATGGATGTTAAAAATGCCTTCTTAAATGGTGATCTTAACGAAGAAGTGTATATGGATGCCCCACCAGGCATGATAATTCCTAAAGATAAAGTTTTTCGTCTTCGAAAGGCTCTCTATGGTTTAAAGCAGGCCCCCAAAGCCTGGTACGATAGATTTACCAGTGTAATGCTGGAAAATGGTTTTTCCTCCTGTTATACTGACACTGCTTTGTTTACTAAAAAATCTAATGCAGGGATTGTAATTTTGTTGCTCTACGTTGATGACATGTTAATTACAGGTGATGATGTTCAAGGAGTCAAGGGTATTAAGTCCGTCTTGACTTCAAAATTTGAGATGTCAGACTTAGGTTTTCTGACATATTTTCTTGGAATTGAGGTTGTCTATTCGCAACGTGGTTATTTTCTATCTCAGTCTAAACTTGCCTGTGAGATTATTGACAGGTCAGGTATTTCTGATGACAAAGTATGCGAAACTCCTGAAGTTGTGGGAGCAAAAATGAAGATTGACGACGGTGTTCCTCTAACCGATCCTACTCCTTACAGGCAGTTGGTAGGTTCTTTAATGTATCTTAGCACTACTCGACCCGATTTGTCACATGCTATACACATCGCCAGTCAGTTTCAGCATGCTCCTACAATCGTTCATATGAGTGTTGTGCTTCGCATCATCAGATATTTGAAGGGAACGGTGAATAAGGGAGTATTTCTATCCTCTTCTTCTGAATTGAAATTGCTTTCTTATACTGACTCAGATTGGGGAGGTGACCCTAGTAACCGTCACTCCACCACTGGTTTCTGTGTTTTCTTAGGTGAGTCTTTGATCTCATGGCGATGTAAAAAGCAACAGAAGGTCTCACTGTCATCCACTGAAGCCGAATATAGAGCCATGGCATCTACCACCATGGAAATTGTATGGATTCGTCGACTTTTGGAAGATATGGGAGTATTTATCAGAGAACCAACAAAGTTGTGCTGTGATAACAAAAGTGCAATTTATATTGCCAAAAATCACACCTTTCACGAGCAAACAAAGCATATAGAGATGGACTGCCATTATGTCAAAGAAGAATACTTGAAGAAGGTCATTGATCTACCATACGTAACGTCTGAGTATCAGCTTGCTGACTTCTTCACCAAAGCTCTATGTTCGCCCAGATTTCATTTCCTCCTTGGCAAACTTGCGGTTATCACACCGTAAGTTTGAGGGGGGGTGTTAAAAAGTAACTCCTAAAATCGATGATATAAATATAAATATATATACTTATATACCTAGAGATAAATATACATATAATAATTATATGTATCTCTATATATATAAATATGTATATTTATATATTTTTCTTTTTGTTTACCCGATAAGGGTATAATTGTAATTTTCCTTCTTACGCATATTCCATTTGGAATATGTTGTATCTTTTTCTTTTTATTTTTTTGTATCCTTTTATTTTTTATTTTTTATTTTTATTCTTTTTACCTTTTTCATAAAAGGTGCATTGGGGGTCCCCCAATAGAGTTGTTGGGGGGGGGGGGGGGGGCAACGGTCACAAATGTGACCGTTGGGGGCTCCCCAACGACTCCTTTGGGAGCCCCTTTGCACCTCCTTCTTCTTGTATAAATAGGGGTGTTCCCCTCTTGTTTTTCCTAAGCTTGAGAGTCTCAAGCATTTGGTTCTTTCTATAAAATACATGTCATTGTACATGTTTATTATTTTTACGCTTTTGCGTACTTTGTTCAAGTGTTGTGAGAGTGCCTTCGTGCACACCTTTCCTATATTATTTGTGCTCGTATGCGTATTGTCTTTTCATAGACAATTTTACAATATGTACCACGACCACCATCCTATAGGGCTCTTTCATGTATGAACAGAAACCATAAACAATAGGTTTCATCCACCAGAGCAGATTAACATTGATGGTGGACTTCACTAGCACATCACATCCTACTCAAAACACATGTTACCTTTAGATGGAAATCTGAGGTCAGCTTTCAACCAAATGCAACAAATTATCAACAATCACACCATTTACAAGGTTTTTCCATTAATTTAGACACAGATTGAGCTATATTTTGTCAACCACAGAAAACTGACTATTTTTCACTGGTATGTAGCAAGGCACTGAGTGCTTAAACATTTGTTAACATTGAAGCAATAGCATACATTCTCTTATAGCTAGAGTTCATGCATCTCTCACACTATAAGGCATTATCAGTCATGTTTCTCCCATAAGTGGCCAAAGGGTTTCAAAATCCGCATATTGCACTTTTCTTCTGCAGGGTTTTGTTCAGGAAGAAGGAAAGCAAAAACCTATTAAGGAAAAGCATACAAAATATTACAAATAAACTAATAAACTGCATGCAAGACCACGTAACAAGGTATCACCTGTTAATGTAAACATATATGTATGTATGTATATGTTTACATATGTATTTATGTACATTTGTAGTTCAGGGATATTTTTGTCTTTTCACATGTACATCCAAAATAAGTGTATTTTTTACTTTTTTTATTTTTCTTATTTCTTTTCTTGTAATTATTCCCAGCCAATATGGGTATTTAGGGAATAAATTAGGGAGTCGTTGGACCCTACCCAACGGCTAGAATTCTAGCCGTTGGGTAGGTCCCAACGGCTCTCTATGAGCCTCCTCGTGTATATAAAGGGGTCTGCCCCCTCTCTCATTTTGAGTATTGTTTAAGGGTTGTTCCCTAATAAAATTCCATATTTTTTATGTGTGTTCTCAGTCCTTAAGTGGTTTATTCTTGTGTTGACCCATAAGAGGTCATTCTCTCAAAGTATTCTCTAGCCCATAAGTGGCTCTTTAAAGTATATCATTAGTTTGTGACATCACCCTCTCCTGGTTAGACGGCAAGGAAGACGAATAAATATGCATATGGAAGCTGCCCAAGGTGATCCTCAAATGACTAACACTTTTGTAGCTTGATCTGCCACAATTGCATCTCTTGTTATAGTCATGAGACACAATTGCACATCAATCGCAACTTGTCAGAGTTCCATGTGCAAGGACAAGGAACTCACTACCAGATAAAATAGAAGTTCAGACCAAGCCACAGGTCACATGGAAATGCACCAACTAAGGGGTAGCTAAGGAACAGGGATCACTAGAAGGCTGATCATGAAGCACAAAAAAACATGGAAATGACAGGTGTCAGGACAAGTAGGGTGGGGAAGGGGGGAACCACATCTTCAATTCCTATAATTGTTACATTCTCCCCTAGGTCAGTTCAGCCTTCAAGAGGCCCAACATAAGCAATTGTTCAGGTGGCAGAGTTGCACCATGAAAGTGAAGGTCTAGGAATGACTTGGATGGCGGAATGATTACTAAAAGGTGGACCAAAAATACTTTGGATTTTGCACAAGTAATAAAGACTTTTTCCATCTGCTAGGCCAACACTGACACTGAGAGACAAAAGTTAGATACCCCAGCAGACATGCAAATTCAGACTAAATACGAACCTTGACAAAGGTGAGGGGTGGAAGTCCTTAAGAAAATAACAAAACTACTGCATGGACAAAATAAAGAATTGCTAAGCAAAGCCCAGATTCTGGACTTAATCTGCAAAGCACAATGTTATTCATGATACAAGTTATTTGAATAATTGGATCTGAAGATTAAATCATAGAAGGATCAGCAGACATACACTGGTCAGACAAAAATAGATTAAACATAAATTGACCAAATTAGCTCCACCATCAACATGAGAACTTCCTGACTGCTGGTTACTAAAGTTTCTGTTATAGCTTACAATAGAGAAAAGTGTGCTTAATGAAGCTAACATGCAATGATAAGAAAAACAGTAGCTTCAACTACGGAACAATAATAATACAAGAATAAACACAAAAGAGCTTGTGATACAAAACGACAGCTAATATATCAACAGGCATGCACAGCATGGATGATTAACTAGGCTATACATAGTTTCACATTTAAATGCACTCCTCTACCAAACATATACATATACCAGTACTTTAAATGAAATATATTACAAAAATAATTCCTTACTGAAAAGGAAAAAGATCCTCAAACTCACAATGAATGGAACTGGAGCATCAAGAAAATCAAGCATCTTCTGTGGAAGAACCTGAAAGATCAAAGACATACCACAATAAACCTATATATGATAAACCCAGAAACTAAGAATCACTCCAAATTGCACAAATTACCCCAAGAAAAAAGATATACATAGGAATGCAGAATAAGCATTAGATAAGCTACTCAACAAGACAAGAACAAAATTCGTCCAAAGGCTCCCAGTGTACAGCCACAACAACATAATTTACAGGACAGATGAAATGTAACTAGAATGAAGCCTCTAATGCCATGGTTGCATCAAAAGCCTTAGCATTTTACTTTACAAAAGTTACTGGTATTCAAGTTTCATTGTCAAGAATAGAAGCCTTAACTTAATGTTTTCCAATAAAAAAGTCATACACTGATTGTTGATGAATGGTTGCATGAAAAAAATAAATATGTAAAACTCAAAGCTAATGGCACACCAAACTTGATAGATGACTCATTTTTATTTTTATTTTTAATATTGAAAAATAAACCCATCCTTAAAAGATGATGGTGTAATCAACTGCGCTTGCAAGTAGCACAGAACCATTTGGAAAGGTGGATACAGAAAGCAAATAGTTAGAAATGACTAAAAAACAATTTAAATGTATATAATAGTAACATCAGGTACTTTGACATATGACCGTGGCTTCAGGGGCTATCCACGCATAGCATATGCCTACCTGACAGAGATACTTAAGGGATGATTCCATGCTACAGTTGGTTGGAGGAGAAGAACTCAACTCTTGAGTAGCCAATCAGGCAGCTTCAAAGCATGTGTACAAGCTCTTTCATTATCATGAAGCTAGTAAATGGAGTACTGAACCAGCTAAGCTGCTTGTGAGGTATGGAAGAAGATCAAATTCAAATACAAAGCAATGGATGTCTTGCAATTCAGTGATTCTAATTCCAGTTCATTCCACCAATTACAATCCTACTCGGTCCTGAACAATTTGGTTTCATCCATGAAACTTCCTACCCAAGATGCTTGTCAGGTAGGGAAGGAGGTCAAATTCGAACATGAAGCAATGGATGTCTTGTAACTCAGTGATTCTAATTCCTGGTCATTCCACCAATTACAATTAGACTTGGTCCTGAACAATTCGGTTTCAACCATGAAACTTCCTACCCCAACTCAAGACATGCCTTACTACGGAAAAGAAGTTACAAAAAGAATACACAAGTGACCATCTCAGAATCCCAAGTTCTCCAATGTCAAAACTGTAACACAGCCTATCACCTTAAAAAAACTGACTGCTGACCAGTAGCCTCCCAAAGGATGATCTGAACTTATTTGACAAGTTTCGTGATATCCTAATGATAAATTGTGGGTTAGAACCCAGCTTGGTTCATATCATCCTTTGGGTAGCTACTGGTCAGCAGTCAGTTGTCAAAGAATCAATTTGAAGATCCAGTTCCAAATAAGTTTTCACATCTAATAACCGGTAGAAAGAAGAGCATTAGTCTTTCTCAATGATAAGAAAGGGAAAATACAAATATCAAGACAACACAGCTTAAAATCCTTTAACACAGTTTTCTAAAACCAAACTAACAAAAACTTTAAAATTAAATACATTTTTACAAGATGCATCAATATCGATTTTCAAGTATAAACTATTAAACAATGAAAAGTAGCGCAAAAAATTATTAGCATGCATTAAACATGCAAAGAAGTGAATATTTTCTCATGTTATATTCCATAAACTCACAGGAAGTAACAAACTCTGCCACTCAAATGGGCGGATCATGGGGACAATTGACAGCACTGCAGCTGACAGAACACCCTGCAGCACAAGACAAAATTAACCCTAGGTGGCTAAAAATGATGTTTAATTCGACTTATATTATCCATATTTATGACAAAGGTGACCTTACCAAATTCGGAGAAATGATCACAACTTGCTTCTCCAGCAATGCCCCAGTAAGGAGTGCCAGAACCTGGAAGAAGAAAAAAATAAAGAACAATCATAAGAGCTCTATTCCTACTGATGGTATAAACAACCACAAGGAATATTACAAATGTGAATGACAAGAGACAACAAAAAAAAAGAATGCACTTTCAAATTCAGACTGATCATAAGATTCAAATTTTCCATCTGGATCTTCAATAATAACAACAGAAGTTTACCCCACAATAAGCTCAAATTCTAACCATGGGTAAACTATTCACGTATAACTTCTACACTCCACAAAAAATCTTGAAAAATGATACAAAGGACATTTTCTAGGACTGGACTTCAAATTCAGTTCCCATTTCCAATTGAAATCGACTCAATTTCTGGAGTTCAATTTCCAAAAGATTCCAGAAGTGCCTGAATTCCAAGCTCTAACAATGGTCCAAAATAGGTAAAAGCTCAAAATCCTGAACATCTCTCTACAACATCTGCAGGAATGAAAGTTCAAGAATTCAATAGAGGTCCAACTTCAATGGAGAAGTGAGCCAAAGTACCACGGCACCCAAAGACATGCTAAATGCAAAACAATAAAAGAGACAACTGTAGCACTGGGTAGATACTTACACTTTCAAGAGAAAGTGCTCGACAAACCGTTGCAGTTGTCCACACTGATAATGAAACAGCTTCCTCAGCAGCTGCTATTTTTGCATTAAACTGCAATAAGTAATACTTTTTAACTTAGCACTACAATTCAAAAAGTTACATGCAGCAAAGAAAGGAAACAACCTATAAATGTTTCTACACAACAGAAATTCAAATAAGTGCCAGACAGATTACCTCTGCAACTTCCAATGATGAACTAGATAATCCAAACTCAGAATACCCAACATCTAAATCCAGTGCAGACACATCAGGTCTGCAATATTTAATAGGCTGCAAATGCTCCAGTGGCTGAAAAATTATTTCAGTTCCTCGTGGTGGCAAAGGAAGAGAGTAGTAACCACATACTATCCGCAATAAATCATTCTTGTTTACCTGTTGCAGGTAAAAGAAAGTATTATATCATGATTATTATTTGGCAAGCAACACAAAATTTTCAAGCATGCAGATGAAAGTGAAAGACCTTTGCCCACTCCATTACTTCTTCACCAGCATGACTTGTCTCAGTTTTGGATGTCACCTCATCAACATCATCTTCTTCTGAGCCCACGCTTCTTACAGAACTGTGCGCAAAACCAATGGCATAAGTAATTTAATCAACAGACAAATTACACAAAATGGCAGCACGAAATCATGGAAATGTCCACAGCTATGTCACATGGGTACGGGTACGGAGGGTACGACATGGTAATTTCAAAAAATGCGGGTACGGGACACAGCTATATATATATATATATATATATATATAGCTATATATATATATATATATATATATATATATATATATATATATACACACACAAAATAAACTGAATATAATCTAAATATATATGCTATATCCAGTGTTGTGAAAAGCGTTGAGGCGTAGCGAGGCGCTCCACCAAAAACTGAGGCGAGGCGTTAAGTGTAAGCCTCAAATTTTTTTTGAAAACTTAAAAAATATTATAAAAAAATATCTGAAAATATAAATAAATAAATAAATAAATGCTTTATTGATTAAATAACAATCAATAAGAAATAGAAAATCTCAAATAAGTACTAAAAATATGAGATTAACATATAAAAGTAACTAAAAACTGATTACATAACTGAAAAATATATGAGATTAACCTACAAAAGTTAAAATATATGAGATTATTCTAAAAGATATGAGATTAACATATAAAAGTAACTAAAAAAATGATTACATAACTGGAAAACATATGAGATTAACCAACAAAAGATAAAATATACTAAGAAACCGATTATATAACTGAAATAACTGGAAAATATATGAGATTAACCAACAAAAGTTAAAATATATGAGATTATTCTAAAAAATATGAGATTAACATATAAAAGTAACTAAAAAACTTATTACATAACTGGAAAATATATAAGATTAACAAAAAAAAGTTAAAATATACTAAGAAACTGATTACATAATTGAAATAACTGGAAAATATATGAGATTAACCTATAAAAGTTAAAATATATGAGATTATTCTAAAAACTATGAGATTAACATATAAAAGTAACTAAAAACTGATTACATAACTGGAAAATATATGAGATTAACCAACAAAAGTTAAAATATACTAAGAAACTGATTACATAACTAAAATAACTGGAAAATATATGAGATTAACATACAAAAGTTAAAATATATGAGATTATTCTAAAAAACATGAGATTAACATATAAAAGTAACTAAAAAACTGATTACATAACTGGAAAATATATGAGATTAACCAACAAAAGTTAAAATATATTAAGAAACTAATTACATAACTGAAATAACTGAAAAATATATGAGATTAACCAACAAAAGTTAAAATATACTAAAAAACTGATTACATAACTGAAATAACTAGAAAATATATGAGATTAACCTACAAAACTCTTATTGATTATGTCTCGGAAGTATTGTTGTAAAAAAAAAAATTTTTTTTTTGCGCCTTGAGGCACACAGGGCCGCGCCTCAAGGCGAGGTGCGCCTTTTGCACCTCAAGGCGCGTTTTTGATAACACTGGCTATATCTAAAATATATATTATATACTGAAAATATAACTATAAATTATAAAATGAATACAAACTTGTATGTATGGAGGGTAAAATGGTGTGTCCAGGTGTCAATGTGTGTCGACACGGGGACACGCGTGTCGACACGGGTACAGAGGGAAAAATGGAGTGTCTGTGTGACATAGGTCCACAGTGAACATCAGATATGATACATTTGTCTTCTTTCTTGACCAAAACATGACTCCAAATAAAGATTTCGCAGAACTCAACTATAAAGACAAAGGATGGTTAAGACCAAAATTTGGTAAATATTAAAAGCTCAAGTCCACAAACAATCTAAATGTTCCCATTCTGAAAATGCGGAAAAAATGGCGATTTTCAGATAACTAGTTTCTCAATGCATTACTATTGGGGGGAAACTATCAGTGGCAATTACCAATTTCTGATTTAGCCTGTCACAAATTTTAATTTCTGCATTAGCAAGTACATCGAAACAACAGCTCAGCACTCAGCTTCTTAAACCATTTTGGAAAATGCACATCTAATCCTCAGTATCGATCCAAAGAGCTAAACTCTAAATTACAGTCTAGAATAAAACATAAATGAAGTGTAACTATAAGCACCCAGAAAAAGAAAGCTTCCAACTAAAGGTTCCACCATAAGCACAACTGAACATGTCATTGGTATTTTATCCTATTAATTCCATTCCATCGCATGAGAAATATTATCTCAAGTGCTCAGTGAATTGTAGCATGAGCTTAAGATTGTTATGACAATGTTGGTTCATGATGACAATGGAAGTCGAAGGAATGACGGTGATAGATAAATCACCTCTTTTGGCAGAGGAAGACAGAGAATCACATAGTATCTGAATCATAGTATGACATCTAAAAATCCGTATGTACACAGAATGTGCAGATCATAGTACACAAGATAATCACTGCATGAAGAAAGAACAAAGAATGAATGGTTACATGCACATATAAAATAACTTTAAATCCATTTTCAAAAGCACGATTATGTAACATATAATCACATAAAAAAAGCAGGTTGCAGCTTTATAAAAGAAACAATGATATTAAAAAACAAACATCATGTACAAAGAATGAATTCAACTAACAATGTGAATGTATAACTATAAAGTGCATAAGTCACAGTACGAAGTTGCAGGCTCACACGTAGAGGATGTGGAATTGATCCTCATCTAACATCAACTTTAATTGAACCACTTTGGGTTGAAGAGGAGGAAGAATTTGCAAATCATTTATGGCAAAGAGGATGAAAAAAAAGCATAAACATATTGATGGGAATCAACAAGCCCTCTCAATTCATAGACCTGTTTTATTTCTGTAATATACTTTCAACAAATTTGAAAGTGACGGCTTTGTAAACAAAATTATAGAAAATAGTGTTTCCTATCAGCTCTGTTGATTGAAGTAACCAGCTGAACAAGTTTAAAGGCTGCAGAACTCATGTCACATAAATGAAGAGGAAAGAACAAAAATGGAAGTTTCATAACCAGGATGCAAAATGAGAAACATAAAACAAAGAATAAAAAGAACAATAAAAGAAATGTGTAATAAAAAAGCCAAGGAAAACACATTTCAGTAAAAATCAAAATCATTACTGAGAAAAATCAAATTAAGAATCCTAACCAGAGAACATCACATAATTTTTCTACCTTATTAAGGACTCAGAACTTTCAACGCGCTCTATAGGGCGACTCGTGGAGAACCGAAACATCCCAGCCTCTGGTGAAACTCGACCATTTTCATAATTGCCATTAATCCTGTCAAAACTATCAGAGAAGGATTCTGAAGCCTCAGATACATAACCATCATTGTAATGAAGGTTTTTCCTCGTGTCCTTATCCCATTCCCTTGATTGGCTCAAATCAGATGCTTCACTAGCAGAAAGACTTTCAGAGGTTTGGGGTTCTGACGTTCTGAATGAGAAAGAGTTCACCTCATTATTTGATATAAGCCCAGCAGCTGCTGCAGCAAGTCCTAACACACTGTCAACAGGAATAGCATAAGCCATCCAGTCACTCACATTTTCCCCATTCATAGAATCTGAACTGGCATTCATTTGTTCCCGCATTCTGATCATTGGAGGAACATAATCTGTTAACGCCATTTCATTAACAAATTGTGATATTCTATCCAAGCGTTCTTGTGCAATAATGCTGTTACCACAAAAAAAAACAGTTGTTAAGATACAATGACCTGAACGAAAAACAAGCAAGTAGTGGAATTTTGGGACACTGTCTCCCATCGAGTACACATAATAAATAACCATGAAAAGAAACTCTTCTAAGAAGATTATAAAAGAAAACTAGCCAACTGGAGTAATCCATTGATCAAATAATGAGTTGCTAAAAATTGTGTAGAAACTGATTATTAATTATCACTCATTAATGATACAGGCAAGGAAGAGGCAAACCTATTTAACATCTCATAATGCAGCTCAAAGAATGGCACTCTTGTAAGTAAGCAGTAACAACGAGGCGCAGAAACCAAAAACCGGCTGCAACCAGGCGACTGTGATAGGGGTGATACAACACCTAATATGCCAGGTGGCCTCTGAACAATTTCTTGGACATGCAAACACACCCCATATAAGGTTGCATTGCCCGCAACCTGTAAAAAATAAACAAATAACACCTCATAAGCATCTTGATACTCATTTAAATCTGAAGGGAAAATAAAGAACGGCAGATACTAGAGATGGCCATATTTAATGAACTGCATAATGAAACCAAGATTTCTAGGGAAACATAAACAGAAAAGTAAAGTGAAAACCTTAAGCACAGTATCACATCTCTAAGACAAGTGTAGTATTTGTGAATGCACCTGGAATGATTAACACACGACATTGGAAAAAGGATCACACACAAGATGCTGACCTGCTGACAAAAATTCAGATTCACCTCTACTTTTCAACTGTCGACATAAATGGAAAAAATACATAAACCAACAAATGGAATATGCAACTCTATACACAAGCTTGGCAAAATTAACAGAAATTTAGGACTCAAATTCTTGCAAGCGGGTCATCGTAGAAAATGGAAATCCAATACCCTCGCAACTAACACAAGGACAACTATTAACCAGATTACGATCATATAATCACCATGCTGTTCGTTGCATGCCAACATATCCAATTAAACATTAAGTGGAAGCAAGCTCCACAAAGGAGCATATACATGCCAATACATAAATAGATGGCAAACACCAATAAAAATATGCTCCTAAAAGCAACCGGCTGAACCATCATAACATACAAAGTGGTGAAATGATCTTTTAAATCAAAGTACTGACCTAGGACAAATAAGTGGTCCAACTCTATATTATAAAGAACGGACACAATTAAAGCCACATGGATCAAACCAAGATGGATATGACAGTACAAAATCAATCCCTGATAACTGTTAAAAGCACACTGACATACCTGAATGACAACCTAATCTACCATTCATCCATTCTGAACTAATTGAGCCAAAAACAAAAAACCAAGAACTTACTTTGAGTGAAAATATAAAAGCCAAATCATCGCTGCTCATATGTTCCTGCAAGGAAAAAGAATAATAAGCATTTCAGAAAAAGAATGATTTGCACTAATCAGCATAATCTAGACTCAACAATAAGCTCTCAAAACACAGCAGGGCAAACTAGATGACAAACATGCAGAATGAACAAGTGAAAGTTTATTCCCATACATAATAATCAAGCAGAGGGATAGACTGCCAGATAAACAATGGTATTACACAATACCACATATTGCCACATACTTCAAATAACACAACACGGTAATGCTTCCAAAAACCAGCCACAAAAGTTAAGTTCTGGCTTCCCAGACTGGAGAGCCACACAGTGTGACCAATTGCAGCATAACAGCAAAGCTTTTGTAGACTGATGATGGAATATTATTCTTCCATGACTCCTCGTAAAGTGATAGCACAATTATCAGTACTGACGGTGCCTGCCTCCACACTCCATACAGGAAACACATCACAGACATTTAGCATTCGTTGACATTTATATGTCAACCAGTAGACGCAAGATGTTACTTCCTGAAATCCTCTTGATGATGCTCCTTCCTTGATACAACAACAATCAAACAGGAGGTTTTACTGCCTCCAGGTTGTGACTGTTAAAATATTATGTATCTTTTAACTGTAAACTGAAATACCCATCAGGGGTATTTCAGTCCTTTTACTCAATAGGTGTCAGCCACCCTAATGGGCTAACATTTTTACTTTTTCTTTTTTTATTTACTTTTGCCTTTTACACCTTTTTTTTTTAAAAGGGACAGCTCCATATAGCTGTTGGAGCTGCCCCAACAGTCACAAATGTGACCGTTGGGTGCAGCTCCAACAGTCATATTGAGCTGCACCCTGTGGCTTCTTTTTGCATTATAAATAGGCCTTAGTGGCCCTTGTAAACACATCATTTTTTGTGAGTGCATATGCAATAACAATGCTTTTGTAAAGGCCCTCTTTAGAACTTATGAATTAAAGTTTATTTTGTTTCATGCTTTTGTGCATGTGTATACGTGTCTTCGTGCACTTGTGAGTGTTCTCATTTGTGCCTTTGTGCACTCTTTGTATTTCTTGTATTGTGGTGTTACACACAATCGCTTTTTGTAAAGATTTTCACATGGTATCAGAGCAAGGTTGTTTGGAGAAAGAAATTGGTGTGATTCTTCTCAATATCAAGTGCTTCGGAAAACGCGCCTTCAACTTTTTGGTGATTGAAGTGGAGACTCTTTTTCATTCAATATTTTAGAAGATTACTACAACAAGAAAGATTTAAAATCTTATTGTGGTACGTATTCTTTTCTTTCTTCTTTCCTCTCTAATGGGTGACAAAAACTCTCATTTTTCTCTTGGTTTCAAGCTAAATGGCTCAAATTATCACGTGTGAGCCGAAAATATGGAAGCTCACATCAAAGGGAAAGGGTTTGGGGGTTACATTCAAGGCTCAATTCCGGAACCAGAGCCTAAAATTACTTTGGTTAAAGAAGGGGAAATCAAAATCCTTGAGGGAGATGAAAGAACTAATGCTTTTAAGAAATATAATAGGAAACATGAGGAATGGGAAATGAAGAATTTCAAGATCTTGTCTTGGATTTTCTCTTCCGTTGAGACAAGGATTAATGCCAACATTATAAAGTTTAAAAAGGCTTCTCAAGCGTGGGAGTATCTTGAGAAGATGTATACTTCTAGGGACTTGTCCCATAAATATTATCTTCAAAAGAGAGTGTTAACTCTTGTTCAAGGTGATATGTCTATAAGAGAGTATTTTGCGAAACTCTCTTCAATTTGGGATGAACTTGCCATGCTTGAACCCAAATGGAGTGGAGAATCCATAGAGCTTCGTCATAAGCAATTAGAAGAAGACCGATTCTTTAATTTTTTGAATGGGCTAAGGCCCGAGTTTGAGTAAATAAGATCTTCTCTCCTATCCTCTTTTACCTCTCCCTCTCTTGAAGATGTCTTAACTAAATTAAGTGGAGAGGAAACCCGTATGGGCATTAGCAAGCAAAATCCCAGTGTGCTTGCAATGTCCACAAATCAAGAAGAATGTGATGGTGTTAATGTCGTTTCTAGACCCGGTAACAATTTAAGAACATATAGACCTCCTCATTTTAAGAATCAAAATCAAGGTAATCAAGGAGAAAGAAGAGATTATAGCAAAATCTCGTGTCACTTTTTGCAAAGAATCGGGTCATATCAAACCGGTTTACCCAAAATGAAAGAAACTTCTAGCAATGGCAACTACATCTCAACCATCCAAAGAGGAATCTTCAAAAGAAACTCTATCTCTCAATCAAATTGTGGAGGCTCTTCAATCTCTTCTAAAGGGAGCTATTTCCGGTGCCGTCGTATCCACCTCTTCTCCTCCAGGTAAAACTTCTTGGCTCTTAGATTCGGGTGTATCATTTCATATGACCCCAAACATTTCATCTCTTTCCGAGTATTCTAAAAATGTGTCACCTTCTTTTGTTTCGACCGCGGATGGTACTTCTCTTGAAATTAAGGGAATCGAAAATTTTAAAACCCAAAACTTATTTATTCCAAAAATTAGACTTATACCAAAATTAAATTTAAACTTGCTTTCCGTTTCTCAACTCATGGACCTTGGGTGTAACATTCAATTCTCATCTAATAAATGTTTAATACAGGATCATCGGTCTAGGAGATTGATTGGGGAAGGCTCTAGGAAAGGAGACTTGTACTATGTGGACTTTCTTCAAATTCCTAAAAACACCTTTTGTAATGTAGCCCAACATAAAGACATAAATGTTTGGCACAAGAGACTTGGTCATCCCAACATTACCAAGTTATCCTATCTACATTTTGTTAAAGATTTTTGTAAAAATACCTTCTCTTGTAATGATTGTATTCTTGAAAAAATGAGAAGTATACCTTTTGAACCAAGAACTATGTTTAGTACTAAACCTTTTGAAATTATTCACTCGGATGTTTGGGGACCGGCACCAGTCATATCCAAAGGTGGTTTTGCTTATTATGTGATTTTTGTGGATGATTTCTCACGATATTGTTGGATATATTTTCTCAAACATAAGCATGAAGTTTTTTCATGTTTTAAAATATATCATATGATGATCAAAAATCAATTTAATAGTAATTTAAAGATATTTAGGACTGATTCCGCAGGTGAATATCTCTCTAATGAGTTTAAGAAATATCTAGAGGATTGTGGCATTGTCCATCAAAGATCGTATCCTAAGACCCCACAACAAAATGGTTTGGCCGAAAGAAAGCATAGGCATATCATTGAAACCACTAGAACCCTTCTCATTTCCCAAAATATTCCTAAAAATTTTTGGGCCGAAGCGGCTCTTGCTTCTGTCTATCTTATCAACCGACTTCCATCCAAAAATTTAGATAAAATTTCTCCCTTTGAGATTCTATATGAAAAAGAACCCGATTATAATAGGTTGAGAGTTTTTTGTTGTAAGTGTTTTGTTCTTACCGATAAAAATGATAAACTCTCACCAAAATCCATTCCTTGTGCTTTCCTTGGCTATTCGGAAACTCAAAAAAGATTTCGATGTTATGACTCTAAGAATGATAAATTATATGTTTCAAGGAATGTAACTTTTTTGGAAAATGATAGTGGTTTTGAAAAAAATGAATCTCATTTAGAAAATGCCGATTGCTCCTTTCTTTTTGACCTTTTATCTAAGGATGATGAATCAACATATAATAGTGAAAATGAAATTGTTGTGATCAACAATAACTCCAACCCTTCTACCCCTCAAGAAGAAAATGTATCTAGAGATAGAGAACCCATCACTTATTCTCATAGAGATAGAAGCACCTTTAGGAGTGCCATTGAAATATATAGTGAACCTAGTGAGACTATTTTCACTCATGATTCTCATCCTAGGAGAACTGAAAGAACTAGAAGGACTCCCTCTAGATTCGTATCTTTTGATTCTTTCTCTCCTAAATATCGAGCTTGTTTGAGTGTCATTCATTCTTATTTTGAACCAAAATTTTTTGGAGAAGCCAAACGGCAGGGGGCTCTGCCCCCCCTGTCGGTCGATCTCTCACGGAGAGGAAGAAGAGGTGGCGGAAGGAAAAGAAAAGGGGAGTGGAGGTGGGTGCGTACCTGGAGAGTCGCCGGAGCGGAAGGCGGTGGCGGTGGGTCGTCGGCGCCTTCGCAGCTGAGAGAAGGAAAGAGGTGGCCGGCGGCGAGTTTGGGGGTCGTCGGGTAGAAAGGCATCGTCGGCGAGGTCGCAGAGGGGAGGCAGTCGCCGGCGAGGGTGGGCTCCGGTGGTGTTGTCGCCGGCGGCGGCCTAACAGGACTCTTCGGCAAATCACCAAAGACGAGGGAGAGTCGGGGGGTATCGGGGAGAGAGAACGAGAGAGGAAGAAGGGGGCGGGGGTTCTCTTTGAAACCCCTACCTCCATGTCTTCAAAACACGGTAGGCGGTGCCTCCATTTGGGTCTGGGTCGGGTCCGGATCCAACCCGAATCCTAACTTAATTTTTTTTCCAGTTTATTACAGTCCTCCCACTGTGCCCACCGACCGAAGAAAAGACACAGGCAGGGGGCTCTGCCCCGCCCTGCCTGACGTAAAAGAACAACAACAGGGGAAAGTCCCCCTGCCGACGAGAGGCGACGACAAGGGGCTCCGCCCCCTTGTCGATCCACCCAAAGAGAGAGGCAGGAGGGGGAGTCCCCCTGCCGACTGGAGGCGACGATAGGGGGCTCCGCCCCCTTGTCGGTCTACCCAAAGAGAGAGGCAGGGGGGAGGAGTCCCCATGCCGACGAGAGGCGACGACAAGGGGCTCTGCCCCCCCTGTCGGTCGACCCAAAGAGTGAGGCAAGGGGGAGGAGTCCCCCTGCCGACGAGAGGCAACGACAGGGGGCTCCGCCCCCCGTCGGTCTACCCAAAGAGAGAGGCAGGGGGAGGAATCCCCCTGTCGACAAGAGGCGACAACAGTGGGCTCCGGCCCCCTGTCGGTCAACCCAAAGAGAGAGGCAGGAGAGGGAGGGGGCTGCCCACGAGAGGCGACGACAGGGAGCTCCTCCCCCCTGTCGGTCGACTGAACACGGAGAAGAAGAAGATAAGGGTGCGAGAGGGGAAAAAGAGAAAAAAGAGGGGAGAAGAGGCCTACCTGGTGGTCGTCGGAGGAGCTTCGGACTGTCGGACGGGAGGTCGCAGGTGGCGACGGGTTGATAGGGGTCTTTGGGTTGGCACGCCGGAGAGGATCACATGTGGCAGTGGTTAGTCGGCGAGCAGAAACAAGGGAGAGCGAGAGGCGGTCGAGGGAGAGAGAGACGAGAGAGCGGAAAAGGGGAAAGGGAGGTTTCGAGAATCTCCCTCCCTTTTCCTCGCTGTCTTTAAAAGACAGCGAGGGAGGCGGTGCCTCAGTTGGGTCCGGGTCCGGGTCCGGATCCGACCCGAATCTAAATATTTTTTTAATAGAATATCAGGCATACTTCTTCACCAAGGGGTTGTGTTTTCCAAGATTTAACTTTCTTCTTGGCAAACTTTCGGTTATGTCACCCTAAGTTTGGGGGGGTTAAATTGTATCGTATCTTTTATATATCTATGTCACATGGGTGCGGGTGCGACACGGGTGCGGCGCAATTTTAAAATTTTTGGACACGGGGACTCGGCTATATATATATATGCACAGACACACAGTCTGTGTCTGTGACTGCAGCACAGACAGTGCACAGCCAACAGCACAGCACAGCACTGTGCACAGACTCTTTTTATTTATTTATTTTAAATAAAAATTATAAAAAAAAAATCATTTTTTAGGGACAAATGGACATTTTTGGACTTTGTCAAAGTTGACTGAGTCCAAAATGTGGACGGCCTCGACTCGTTGACCAAGTCCAGGCCGAGTCCGAAGCCGCACACGTGTCGGGGCGTGTCGACCCGGGTGCGGCACCTCCCTAGCCGAGTCCGTGTGACATAGTTATATATATATTTATATATAGAGAGAGAGAGAGAGATACATATATATCTCGTGTATATATATATATATATATGTGTGTATATGTATCTATCTAATTATATATATATAAATATATATATTTATACCAATAAGGGTAAATCAGTCCTTTTAACCTCATTTTACGCATATTCTTTTTTATAGAATATGTATGTATTTTTTTCTACTTTTATTTCTTTTTTATTTTTATTATTTTTATTGGTTTTGCTTTTAGCACATGGAAGGGCCCACACGATATGATTGTTGGGCCCTCCAACGGTCCTAATTATGACCATTGGAGGGGTCCCAATTGTAACACCCCAATTTTTGTAACCCGAAAAATGGTGAAAAAAAAATTTAAATACCTTTAAATCTTTTAGCAGTTAAAAGCGGAAAAACACATTTCGTACGAAACTTGACATGCTACTACATATAAACGTTTGCAAACATATAATTCTGGAATTTAAAATTTAACAACTAATTAACCATGCATGAAATAAAATCAAAGTTCCACAATATCCAAAATTAATCACATTCGTCCTTGAATTGAATTAAAATAAAATCAGAGTTCAGAATCTATAAATCAAAAGAAAGATAGGCTCAGTCCCCGTCGCAACCTTCCGCCTTCGCACGTAAGTACCTACTCTTCTCCTGAAAAACATTAAACCATATAGGGTCAGACAAAACATGTCTCAGTAGAGTGAAATATGCTAAACTTGTAAGACGAAATTACAAGACAAAGATTTCAATAGAGATTTCATGGTTTAACATTTAATTTAACTTAACAATCATACAATTAATCATGCAGGTTTAGAATTTTCACATTTAACAGAAAACATTAATCCATACATTCAAAATACCAAAGGCATGAACCAATAATATGCATGACTTACCATATGCAGAAGCCCTTCAATGCATGAATATTTTTCTTATCTTTAATTATATTTTCTTAATTAGATGATGCATGTGATGCCAAATTTAATGCACACACCATTTAAGTTATCACTTCTTAGCTCTGCTGATACGACGCAGGCAAACATTCTTAGATCAGGACCATGACACAGGACGTGTTTTACATACAGGGGTGGCTTTAGCCTGGCCAGGTCCATTCACTAAGACGGGGTGAGGGACGTTAATACGAGAGAGATTCCCAACACCTTTCAACCCGATGCATCAGTGTAATAAATTGAAAAAAAAAATTAAGTTAGGATTCGGGTCGGATCCGAACCCGGACTCGAATGGAGGCACCGCCTCCCGTGTTTTTAACACAGGGAGGCAGGGGTTTCAAAGATAACCCCCGCCCTCCTTCTTCCTCTCTCGGTCTCTCTCCCCCGACCGAGTCTTTCCCCCTCTTCGTCCCTGCGGCCACCGACGCCGGTGACTCGCCGTCGGCAACCGCCCTCATCCCGCGCGCTGCAGGGGGCCGAAAACCTCAGGTGCTGGCCATCTCCTTCCCTCTTTGCTGCGAAGGTGCCAGCGACCCACGGCCACTGCCTTCCGTTCCGGCGACTCTTCAGGTACGTTTCCCCTCTTTTCCCTTCCTTCCACCACCTCTTCTTCTTCTCCAGGGGAGATCGACTGACAATGGGGCGGAGCCCCCTGCCGTCGCCCCCCATCGGCAGGGGGGTTAGCCCCCTACCTTTCTCAGGATCGGCCGACAGGGGGCTGAGTCCCCTGTCGTCGGCAGGGGGACTCCCCCCTTGTTTCTCTCATTGGGTCGACTGACAGGGGGACAAAGCCCCCTGTCGTCGCCATACGTCGGCAGGGGGCTCCGCTCCCCTTGTCCCTCTTGTTTCGCCGGCAGGGAGCGGAGCTCCCTGTGTCGGCCCACCTTTTCGGCAGGGGCTTCTGCCCCCCTGCCTTTTGTGGATTTCTCGGCAGGGGCAGAGCCCCTGCCTTTTCGTGGTTCTTCCGGCAGAGGAGGGGCTCGCCCCCCTCCTCTCTGTTCCTCCTGCCACGGCAGGGGAGGGGCCGAGCCCCTCCTCCCTGCCTTCTGCCACGGCAGAGGAGGGGCTCGCCCCCCCCCTCCTCTCTGCTCTCTCTGTTACGGCAGAGGAGGGGCTCGCCCCCCTCCTCTCTGCCCTTTTGATCGGCAGGGGAGGGGCTGAGCCCCCTCCCTGCTTCGTGTTACGGTAGGGGAGGGGCTGAGCCCCCTCCCTGCTCTTTGTGTTGACAAGGGGGGGGGGGGGGGGGGCGAGCCCCTCCTCCCTGTGTCTCCTAACAGCAGGGGAGGGTCAACCCCTCCCTGCTCCCTTTTGACAGCAGGGGAGGGTCAACCCCTCCCTGCACCCTTTGACAGCAAGGGAGGGTCGAACCCTCCCTGCTTCTTCTTTTGGTCAGGGGAGGGGTCAATCCCCCTCCCTATGCCCTCGTCGTTCAGGGGAGGGGTCGAGCTCCCTCCCTGTGCCTTTTCTCTCTTTAGGCAGGGGCATCACCCCTGCCTCTGTTGTTCTTCGGCAGGCAGGGGCAAGGCCCCCCTGCCTCCCTCTTTGTATGTCGTCTAGCAGGGGCGAAGCCCCCTGCCTCCCCTTCGTTGCTGACAGGCAGGGGCTCTGCCCTTGCCTCTCTTCTACTTTGTCAGGCAGAAGCGCAACCCTGCTTGCCCTCGCTTTATGAGGGCAGGGGTGCAACCCCCCTGCCTCCTCGAAGTCCGCTGACAGCAAGTCAGCAGGGGCTCGCAGCCCCTGCTTCTGCTTCTTGTGCTTATAGCAGGTGCGCATGAGCACGATGTCCCTGCCTCTGCTTCTCTTACGTCAGGACGACGATAGTGCCCCTGACTTCCTATTTTGGTATTGCTTGCTAAGATCGTTACTTTTGCAGCTCGTACGACGGATCCCGCTCGCGCTCCGCGACCCGAGCCACCAATCGCGTTCATCCGCGAACGACAGCAAGCTTGCAACTCTCAAAGGTAGTGGAAGATTGCACAGAAGACTTGGACAATTGAATTGAGTTCAATTAACTAAAAAGGACAATCAAATAAATATATATGCATATATATATCATATATATTTATATGAGTACGTATGTAACTCAAGGACGCGGTTTCGCGATCCTTGTCCTTTACTTTGCCGTCGTGCATCACACAAAGGTTCTGCGTTGCACTCCTGCTTACGGTCTTTACTTTGCCGTTGCGCGTTGTGCGAGGGTTTGCGTTGCACTTCTGCTTACCGCCTTTACTTTGTCGTTGCGCCTAGGCTCTTGCTTTTGCATATGTGTTGGTATTGCCTTGCTTTTGCAGATGACGTGCAGGTTCTTGCTCTTTGCGTATGCCTTAAAGGCATCCTCGTGGAGGATGCAAGAGACATCTATCACTCACTCTTGCGACAAGAGTTCAGTTGGGAGCTGGCGATACATCCTCGTCTAAGGAGAGGGATACCTCGCAAGGATCCTGGCTCTTCGTGCGTGCAGTCTCGCAGAGTCGACTTGAGGTTTCAGGGAGCTGCGCAAAAGCATCAAAGAGTGCTCCAAATCGAAGCATTTGGAAGGTTGTGACTGGCTGGTTCTGCTCGCCTTTTTGGCATATCTCAGGTGATCCCGAATTGGGGGTTCAAGCGAACTTCTTAGCGGGTGTTCTGTTGAGAAACCCGTACCCCGTTTATCTAGGCCGGTATCGAGTCATGCGAGACATGTAGATACCCCGATAGCGGATGTGATTCGAGATAATCACATGCATAATGTTGGCACAAGGTACTGCTGTTTCAAAAGATAAAGTAAAGTAGATAAACTTTACATCTTTGTGAAACACTCCTGTTGAGGCTTCTATTGAGGAGCTATACCCCCTTCATCCTAGAGTACTTGTAGTCGTGCACGACACGTCTAGTACTGCGATGATCGGATGAGACGGTCGTGCGACCTCGAACAACGCTAAATGCAAAATGTTGTAATCACATAAATGGCCTCACATTCGCCTTCACAGGCAAGATGCTCGGGTGGTTTAAATACCACAGCATAGAATGGGTCGTTAGTTAAGCAACCCCTAACGTACCTATTCGCTTCTTTGTGTCTGTCAAGGGAGAGGACAGAGCGGTACAAACTCCAATGGACAGGTTGTTAACAACCACCCTACGGGCAACGATCCGGCCTCCCCAGTCATTGAAGTTAGGGGAAAGGGGCTACATTAGTTAGCTCAACACTTCTGCAGAAGTTGGATGCGTCCGTGGCACAGCCTCCTTTGGGGAATCCTCTCTCGGCTAAAGTCGTCCCTTTGGAGCGAACTCAACTAGCTATTCGGGTTATTGAAAATACATAGAATAACAGACGCCCGAACTAGTTTCAGTTGGGTCTACGTTTTTGCCTGCGCGTACCCGCAGGTTCGTAATTATCGAAACATAAGGTCTGTTCACACTGGTCGTTGAGTCGTGAGCTTCGCTTGCACTACTGCTTCTCTTGCACTACTGATTCGCTTGCACTACTGATTCACTTGCACTACTGCTTCGCCTGCACTACTAATTCGCTTGCTTGCTCGATAGTTCAATATGCTACTCGTTGAGCTGTGTACGCCTGTTAAGGCGTTACTCTAGCTGGTTAAACTGCTTACGCAGTTCTTTGCGGAGTAATAAGGAGTTTCTCATACTAGTTAAATGCTTATAATAGTAGCATTATGCCAGTTGCTACATATTAGCATGTGACTTGCTTTATCCCTTGGTCGAACTGTTTGGTGCTTATTGTAGCGTAGCACTTGTTGGCTTGCATCTCTTATGATTGATGTGATTGCATACAGCTCGTAGTCTACGAACTAGTGGCAACTAGGATTGATGTGGTCGCTTGTCTTATAAGCTGCTTACATATTGTGATATAATTGTTGTCGTATGATTGCTTATGAATGGCTTGTGATATAATGGTTTATGCCTTACGATTAATTTAATTACTTGTTCATGGACTGAGCCATTTTATGGCAATTATATGTTTTACGAGCATTGTTATGAGTGCTTGTCTTATTCAGTTGTTTTGTTTGGCTGACGGGTAGAGTTAGTTACCCTTCGTCCATAGAATCAACTGAATTGCCATATCTGCGCGTTCTCACGTGTCGTTTACACATGCTTTGAGGGCCTATTTGAGGATTGCAATATTCCTCGTGGCAATCATACGATGCGTAGGATTATATGCTTCTGCGCGGAGTGATACAATGCATATTGCTGATATACATGCTTGTGCCCATATTGTGGCTACTGACCTCGAGAGCAGTCTACTGTTCGGAGCAATCGATTGTATAGATGCGTGTATCACCGAGTAGGGTGTCTGACGAGCACCTGATCTCCAAAGGATTATCTGCGAGGGCGTGTATGATCAAGACCAGGTACCCGGCTAGAGTGGTAGATTCTCTGTGAGGATGTACACTGTCCACGAACGGGTAGCCGCAAGGACGGTGAACTCCTGTGAGGAAGTGTATGGTCCAAGATCAGGTATACCATCTAGAGCGGAATTCCTTGTGAGGTTATACATTTCTCAGACCAGGTGATCCGGCGTTGATCTTGTTGGTATTAGTAGCTATCGACCCCAAGAGCGGTCTTTTGTGTTGATGCGTGTATCGCAATGATTTTCATTGGATATGGCATATGTTGGGGATCGGTTTCTCAAAGGTTTCGCTGTGAGGTTATACATTTCCCAGATCGGGTGACCCGGCTAGAGTGGGAGATCTCTGTGAAAATGTACACTGTCCACAAACGGGTAGCTGCAAAGACGGTGAACTCCTGTGAGGAAGTGTAAGGTCCAAGATCAGGTATACCCTCTAGGGCGGTAATTCCTTGTCCGGAAGTATATCTCTCGGACCGAACGATCCGACGTGGATCTTGTGTTTTCGCTTACCATAAAAAGTTATGGTGAGCTGTGACGATCTTCTGAGATTGGTTGTGATAGCCAACTATGAATTCATAGTTTCGGCTTTCTGTTTTAGCATGATTACATGCATGACTCAGATGTGAGAATCAGATCGTTAGTGATTTGAGTTAGTGATCATGTTTTGGACCTTCTACGGAAGGGTGAGCTTCTCTGAGGAAGTATGACGCCTTAGTGCATCATAACCGGTGACGGTTAGCCGCGTAAGACTTTGAGAGATGAGAATAGGTTAAGGTTGTTCAGGACGACGCGTTTGTTAGAAGTAGTGAGCGACAAACGATGTCCTGATGGTGATTAGATGCAGAGACCTCGTTCTAGGAACGAGGACAAGCTTGTTGCGTAGTAGTTCTCAGCTTACGATCAAATGGATCGTATGCTGCGTTGGTCAGTTGCACTGCTTACTTGCTTTGAACTGCTTACCTGCGTTAAACTGCTTACTGTTTGCACTACTTACGCATTTGCACTGCTTACTCGCTTGCACTACTTACTCGCTCGCACGCCTTATTCGTTTATACTGCTTACGTGTTTGCACTATTCACCTGCTTGCATTGCTTACCTGTTTAACTGCATATCTGCTTTAAACTGCGTAGCCTACTGAATTAAATGTACTTAATTCAGTTCCTTGTAGTCTCTCTTGTGCACCTACTAGTTTTTCGCGAAACTAACCCATTCTATGGGTACAGGTGATGATTAGGTACACTACGGGCGATGGCGTGATTGCAAGATGGCTTCAAGACTTCTTCTTCCTGCTCTTAGCTCGCGTCCTGGACGCATGGGTTTGTATCGGAATTCCCTTAGGATATCTGAATCTTGTGAGTTTTGGTTCTTTTAGCTAACGTGCCCAAAGTTGTCAGCTTGCCTTATGATTTACCAAAGAAAAATCTTCCGCTGATTACATAAACAAACTCTAAAGGAAAGAGATATTTCTAGTCACTTGCCTGTTTTTCTGAAAAGGGTTCGCAAGTTTGGAATTTGGGGCGTTACAATCAGTTTTTTCCTCATGAGTACTATAACATCTACGTTGCAGTCTAATGCAGAGGTTTTTCCCCTAAAGTCGTGGGAGGAGAGGAGCAACCTTCTGTGCCCGTAACAGACTAGCCCCACAAAGTTTTGTATCACCTGCTACTCTCCCAGCAAGTATCTTCAGTTTTAATATCACATGATTACTTGATTACAGTCGTACTTTTGATGCAACATCAACTTAAACCACTTTATGGTTATGGATGCATTCTTATAAAGCATTGGACAAACTCACTTAATTAAACTTGTAAGAGACACTTGAGCACATGCGTAACATAAATATCTTATTCATTTTCACACATCATAAGGCATATGCATGTACATGGTCAATGCAACAAAGAGAGTATATATATGAACATCCATATCAATGAAACAATCATATCATCACGATATCATGAACATATATGCAGTCAACACATTTTTAGAATTTAAAACATAAACTTGTATTCATTGGACCTTTTGATCCTTAATCTTTAATGTATATGCTTTTATTAACATTTCATGTCATAATCCCATAAACTTTGCGTAAAATCATACATGCATAATCATTCACATAATACATACTAATTAAATGAAGAAATTTGCATAAAAACATATAAACTATGCATCTCTTGAACCTCGGGCTAATGACCGGCCTTGAATTTACCGAATCCTTAACTCTGTCTGACTGATACAGAGCACACAGAAAATTTTTGGCTCCATGAACAGAGCTGAAATTTCTACAGTATATAGGAAATGTTGTTAGTTATCCATAGCCGCAAACCGTTCATAAAAATTCCTCCGTATGAAGGAGTTATGAATGTTTTACTACAAACCTATCAGTTTTTGTTTCGACTGTCACATGGGCGTGCTCGGTCCATGGACAGAGCCCAAATTTCTACAGTAGATGCGAAATTGCGTTAGCTTTCCAACGCAACAATCCGTTCGTCAAAACTCCTCCGGACGAGGAAGAAACGACCGTTTTACTGAACAGAGGTCAAGTTGAAAACCTGAAAATTTCGAGATTTGCATTCGGGTGAATAAAACCGAGTCACCCGAATCCCAAGAAAATTCAAAAGAAATAGGCAAAATGCATGAAATAAAATTTATAAAAATCTAAAATATTCACAGTAGATTGAACAGATCATATTCTATCAACCCAAACCAATATTTGCATAAAAATCATGGCATAAATCGAATACTAGCTATTTTTACAAATCTACTTTCCGAGAAACCGATTTTTATGAAAAACCCGATTTCAAAAGGGGTTTTTTTAGGGGAAAACGTGTTTTTGCCATGGATCATTAGGTCTGAGTTAAACCCACGGTTAGGAGGGTTTGATCATGATCTACACTCATGAAAAAGCATCAAAATCCATGCCAAGAACTTCGTTCTTGCAAGAAAAGCATAGAAACCCTACTTTTTGTTGAAAAAACGTGTTTCTTAATGGATGAACGGATCTTTTTGCTCGATCCCACAGATCAACTCCTTCTTCCAGCAAGGTGGGGACCTTATATCACCTCCCCACACCCCTTGAAGTCTGGATCTTGCACTAAATAAGCTAAAGAAACCCTAAAAAAAAGGGAAAAAGAGAAGGGAAAGAGAGGAGAGAGTTTTGGGGGGAGAGAGAAGCTCCACAATTTTTTTCCAGCCCAAATGAGGGGGGCGTGGGCTATGAGAGGGTTTTATAACCCTTCATGAGTTAGGTTATGGGCTGGAATTAATTCCAGCCCTTGATCACTATAATGAAAGTCATTTGGAGCCCTTGATCTCCACTTTGACTTTTCAAGCTTGAAATAAACTTGAAAATCACTATACCTTTATTTTCAAAATAAATTTGAAGTAAGATGCCACATAGGATGGGACGGCCCACCTATGGGCTCATACTAAACTAATAAAATGGATTTTAATTTATAGAAATAAAAAAAATATTATATTAAACTATTATTGAATAACCATAAAATTTCAATTAAAAATCATTTTTGTTTTATATAACCACAAGTCATGTGAAAATGTAAAGGAATTGAATATAAGCTAATTTCATCTTATTAAGCATATTAATATGTATATTTTTTTACAATCTACTTTTGTTAATTTACTTTATTTAAATAAATTTACTTAAAAAAAAATCAAAATGTTTCTTTTTAAGAGAAACGTTTTCAATTAGACATTACTTAGAATTTCCTCTAATATCCAAAACGTGTAGGGTTTATATTTACTACATCTTAACATAATTAAACCCCTTAAGCTTTACAAATATACTCAAACATTCATTTTTTTAAAGAAATTAAGATTCTATATTGGCACGAAATTCAAGAATTTTACAATATTATAGAAAAAGAACTTAGAAATTTTTGGATATTACACCAATGATCATATTGAGAGCCCCTCCATGGTCTCCCATTTGTATAAATAGGGGTGCTACCCACGCTCCTTGACATTCAATAAAGAAGTTTTTATTTTTTATGCCTTTGTGCAATTGTATCCGTGCCTTTGCGCACTTTTGAGAGTTTTCATTGTGCCTTTGTGCACATTTCTTGTTTCAAGTATTGTGTTTGGATACACATACTCTCTTTATAGAGATTATCACAGAAACACCATTCAAGAGATGCAATAGCTTCAAGAATTCCTTTACAACTTTGACCCTCCCAAATTCCAAATTCCAGATACCTAACCTAAACCATGTTGATGGCTAGCCACATGAATCAACACAAATCAATTGATCCATGTGCTGGTATAACAGTGAATAGAAGTACAACAGGTACCATCACTTTCCTCAGTGAATCGGGAAATACCAATTTATGCACTTCTCTCACTAGCCCACACAAAGAGGTCTCAAAGGGAATTACCAGGCATATAAAAAGGTTTGCTTGTTTATAGAAGAATATAGATACCTTTTAACAATAAAGTTAAGGATGTTATTTTATAATTAGAATCAAGAAAAGAGTTTCTTTTTTTGGGGGTGCAATGTTGTCATAGACAGCAATAAAGTAAGAAAACAGTTAATGTAATGCATGAGATAGGTGGTATAAAAATATATACGGAGAATACCTGCCCATACAAAACTCCATTCAAATCACTCATAGACGGTGTCCTCTCCATTAAGCGAGCCTGCATTTTTTTGCCACAGCTATCAAATAAACATCCATCTATAACGGAGGCATTAAAATGCTCAACATCATAAAATTAGAACGATCAGAAGGGAAGCAAAATCTTAAGTTTTAGGCAAAACCAAAAGAAAATTGTACCAACAGACAAAGAATATTGCAGAAGCACAAAAGAAAAACTACAAGAAGTCACCACAAAGTTAGAAATTGATTCAACACACTATCAACCATTGGAAGAAGGAAACTCCATGCTGCTGAATCCATCAGATGCATTCAATCAGCAATCTATTAATGGCTTGATCTATATTTCTTGTACAGTCATTCCCTTGTCTCTGTATTACTTTTTTTGGTGATTTCTCATGACACGCTTCTTTAATACTACTTCACTTTCTCTGAAAAAAATAATGGTTTGACCTAAAGAATCCGAAGGTAAATAGAGTACAATGCCATGCCATGCACAGTTTATATGGTGGAAAACATAGAGATATCTAACATTCCCTTCCCCAAAAGTACTTGTTCCTTTAATTTAACGTCAATCTGCAACCTCCATATCTTTAACGCACTTAGCTGAAAACCAAGCCTTGCATTTAACTGGGAGAGGAGAAGCTTCAGAACTCATCATTTTAGCATCTTTCATAAAGAAAGAAATTAGTTATCACAAGAATTAAGAAGTCTCAACCAAGCAGGGCCCAGGGCTGTGGTGACTTCTCAAGCTCTATCACTCCATCCAAGGCAGAGATATAAAAGGCCTTTTTCACTCTTAACTGATGTACAACAGAAATTAGATACAAGAATCAAAGCCAAGGAAGAATAATAAAGGAAGAGCTCCAAAGTGCCAGAAATCTGTCACATGGATACCACTGTGGATACTAGGATACAGCCATTTTTATGAAATTTCCAATATGACTGGTATATAAAGGGATATGGAACCACAGTCACAATGAAGGATTCGTGTGACATAGCTTAAATGTGACTAC
Source organism: Nuphar pumila (assembly GCF_984573655.1). Classification (NCBI taxonomy): domain Eukaryota; kingdom Viridiplantae; phylum Streptophyta; class Magnoliopsida; order Nymphaeales; family Nymphaeaceae; genus Nuphar; species Nuphar pumila. The sequence continues at coordinate 54,038,086 of NC_143250.1, read as the reverse complement.
CAAAAAGATTCAGCCACCTTATACAAGTGAAAGGATCTCAACATGGCTCTTAGCAGTGCAGACTTTAATACAACACCACAAGATATGAGATGGAGACATAATAAAAACATCTTAGTCAGGGAAAAGTTGGGAATACATGAGCAAATGCACCCCCATGCCCTCCTCCCTCCCCAACCCTCTTCACATATGCTTGAGTGCATCGTACACAGCAGTGTCTGTGGAACTGCCGATAACAGAGCTCAAATTTAACATAATATTTTTTTCCTAGAAAAACTGACTCAAAAATGGAGGTACAAATGCCTCTAGATCACATAGGCGCAGGTCATTTGATCCAATCGGACCTCGTAGATGGATTCAGCATGGTCCAAATGCAAAGAATTTGCATTTGAATTGTGTTTTTTCGACCTTAAAACATGATTTTAGTTGTCAGGAAAATATCAGACATTGTGGGCCATCAATTTTTTAAGCCTTCCAAAATCATACCTACATGTCATAATAGAACAATCCAAGTGCCGATTCCACTAAACATATATATCACATCTATGAGTTAGATACATGAAAAACATCAAAAAACTGAAAAAGGAAAAAAATGGTGTTTGTACCTCATGGTGACGGTAGCAAATATTAACCCCTTAAAAACTACATATTTGTTTGTGTTGATCAATGAAGATAAGTTAGACCTAGGTCCCACAATGATGAGACATGTGTCATGAATGATGTTCAGTTTATCTAACAAAGATCAGGAGTCTTCCGCAATTTCCTCCTGTGATCTATTCTCTTATGATCAACTGCCGCTGGTGTTCAGAGTCTTCAGACATACTTTCAAGCCAAAAACATTTCAATCTGTGGAATTGTGAACTTTTAACCAAGTCCACATATTTAGGTGCCTCAGTCACATCAAATTTCACATGCAATCAGACCAGCTCCATTTTGCTGGTTGTGGTATTATGATGTTCTGTCAATAGTTCGTATGACTATGATATTTTTTTATGTGACATTGTCTTACGCCAATGAGTTCAAACCTATGTCACAGGGATTCGGCCAGCAGGATGCCGCACCTGCGTCGATGCAACGCGACTCGGGTGCGAGTGCGGCACCCGGTGCGGTCAATGCACCCAGGGTTATAAATGTCCAAATCTGGACTTTAAAAATATATATACTGTTAAAAATTAGTGTTACTGCTGTTAACTGTTAAAAACTATATATATATATATATATATATATATATCCTCCAGCACCCCCGCACCCAAGCTTTTTTAAAGTGCCGCATCGCCGCACCCGCACCTATGTGACATAGGTTCAAACGCACAACAACAAACAGAATCATGTCAGACAAACGGGTAATGTACAAGTGCAAACGAACTTGTATCCACAGTCCAACTAATAAGAGCTAGTTGACAACACTCACAAACTGATCCTATGACTGGTACTAATCTTAGATTTGAAGTTCATAGGCACACATTTTGATTCAGGATCTTCTACAATCAAGGCTTAAGGTGAAAAAATGTTGTGGAACAACCTCCCAAACTAGAATCAACAGATGTTCATGTGAACATCGACATATTCCTAGCCAAATATCAAACAGTCCAGCAAGATAACGCCTTATCAGACAGCATAATCAAAGTAATGCAGGAGTCACAATAAGGGTTACAGTATACATTGCAGGCAGCTAGATGCCTCAAGACTCTAGTAGGCTGCAACATTGGTTGCACGCTATGTTACGTAGAAACTCCTGTAGGTCCAACGTGTATGTGTCCAGTCGTGTCCGACACTGGGACTTCTTGACATAGCTTTGATATGGTCATTTTTTAACTTCAAAGTGTCCAACACTATTGGAAATGCTAGGCATGACGTGTCAAGTGCAAGAGACTCCGTGAGTGGAATCTGATATTTTATAATTATCCTTTGTTTTCTAAAGTATTAATTATATGGTGAACAATGATGATCACTAGCACTGAATGGCCTTTTTGAGTTTCATTTTCTTAAAGCATTTAGCAATTTTCCATCTAAACTTCAAGGATCTTACAAATTACCTATTTTACTTTTTCATCATGCAATTTTTTTTTCATTTTCTGGGTTTTTCACATAGCTTCTTTGCCTCCTCCTCTCTATCCCCTGTTCATGATCTCATATATCACATCACATCGTGGGGGTTTGCTCAATCGTCTAGTTGAGAATAGGTGAGCTTCTCTTTTTCCTTCATCTCACTTTTTTCCCTTTTGTCCCTTGTCACACCATTTTCCTCTTCTCATATATATGCATGCATGTATGTATAAATGCCTTTATGTGTGTATGTCCACATGTCTAAGTTTTTAAAGTTTGAAGTGTCTGACACTTCATACTCAGGTTGCTCTCATCACTGTCTAGGTAACATAGGTTGTAGGACACAAGTCACAAGCCAAAGTTTAGATAATCCAAGAACCAATATGGGCAACACATAAGAAGAGACTCACTTTGAAATTGTACAAGGGCACATAAAATGAACTCTAATAACAAACAGTATATGATATGACAACATCTGAATCATACATTAATAGAAACCAGGTACACCACACCTTGACTCCCCCAGGAAAACAAAATGCAGGTAAATCCTTGGCACGCATAGTTAGCCTCTTTCCAGGAGGATACTTGAAGAGAATCTGCATGACAACAAACAATACAATATTTCAAGGAACTAAAAACAAGAAAAAACATGTAAATTTTAACATGTCAAAAATCATGAACATGTGCATAAGTGAATCAGCCAATAGGAACCATTTGAAAAGCACAAATGAGATCAACTACTTTTTCAAGATTCAGCATCTAGATCTTATCATATAACTGAGTTTTTCACTTCAGCTACATCTCAGTTGTGAATTGGAAGTTTGAATTGATTCTGTCAAAATCCTACTTTTCTGCATGGACTAATCTTGGTGTATCAAAGCAGTTTGATTTTCCTGCACCTTTGTCATAGAATGCATTTTCCTTGTGATATGTTTTCAAGAGATCAAGCAAGCAAGAATCACTTCATTAATTTCTGTTAACTAAAAGAATTACCTGTGGCTCTAAAGGCGGAACCAGACGACCATGGTGTGGAAGCTTTCTGAGAGCTAAGATTTCAGATTTTGCCATCTCTGACTCCCACATCTTCCTCTTTGCAAAAGCATCTTCTGTAGCTTCAACGTTAGCATTTGAATGAAGACCCACAATTACAAAGTGCTCAAACAATGAAGTAGGTTCCTTATAATGATTGTGATTCTGCAAGAACAAAGCCATACAACCAATTATAAATTAAAACAATACCAAGAAAACTATCATGTAATTAAGCTCCCAAAAGCAAAAGAGAAAATCGAAGACTTGTTTATTGGAATTTACATGCACAGAAACCCCTTAAAAACATAACCATATGCACAGGCAAGAATATCAAGTTTTGACATATGACTGAAAAACCAGGGATAGATATACTTTTCCTATCACATGGGCAGTAGTATGAAATTGACATAAGAAAATGACTTCAACTTTAATTTTCAATATCAAACTCTGCTTGAAAAGCATCCACTTCTTATACTGATAATTAAATGAACTGATTTCAGCATATTCTGCTTTAGGAAAGCAATGTTTTAACTTTTAAGACTTCACACAGGCCTCATTTGTTTCATTCCCATGTAAAGGAAAGGCTTTACATGGGAATGGACACGGATTTCTAACAAATCCTGCCAACTCAACCTTCTCATGAGAAAGCTTTCATTGAGGGGGGAGGGAGGAATGAAAGGATTTACACATAAAAAGAGGTAGGCGGTGGGAAAAATTGGGGCCCACTTGTGCCAGCATGGCACTTTCCCACCATGATGATCTGATGTTTATTTCATTCATGGTGGGAAAGGATTACATCAGGGATTGAGGATTGTCAATTCAACACTTTCCCATGAAAGTTGCATGAAACAAATGAGGCCTTAATGTGCACATAAAACTGGTTAACTGACAAACTTTATCCATCAAGTGAATAATAAATTTGGCAGGCGAAAATAAACATACATGAAACTGATATCATCTTAATTAAAGATTGTACAAAAATGCAACTAAGAGTAATCCCCTTAAAAAAGACATAATTAACTTCACTCGGGGATGATACTTCCACCAAAAACCTGACCTGCATCTTTTGCAAACTTATTGGTGAGACATCAGCACTAGAATGTGGCATCCCAGTACAGGAATGAGACACAATATTGAAGGTAGTTCCTAGTGCAATTGTTGTCATATCAGCAAATTATTAAATTATCTGATATGAATCGGGAAACCATTAAACATATGTATTCACTAATTCTTATTGATCAAATGTATACAGGTAGGGCAAGTAATATGCCCATAAAAAGCCTTCCTCGCCTAGTGAAGATGGGCTCCACAAGCCAGCTCAAGAATCTCTTCCGATCTTGGCAAGACAAACTACTTCATCTTCACCACCCCATACCCATTTTGATACCATCTTCAAAGAATGAAGAACCACTAAGCAAATCTTAAAAATAGAGTCGAGAATACACATATGAGGCAGCAAGTTGATTCAGGCTGAAAATGGTACAGATGTTAGAACAAAAATAAGGATCCTAAGAACAGGCTGGACCATCAAGGAATAGCACCAAAACCTACAAGACATGCACACACAGGCATGTATTCACTTAACACATATGAACTTGTGAACTTTCAGCAGGAAATGATTATATCTCAAGTTGGTTAATTCTAAACCATCTCTGGCTTGTGTTTACGGCCTCTATTTTGAATATGAAAAGAAAGAGCTTCTTAGACGCATGATCATCAATCAGAGAAAGAATACCTTCATTAAGGCAGAGTCCTAAGCAAGGGTGAATTTGCAATTGCACGGGACAAACATAGTCTAGCACTATCAAGCTCTTTGAGAAAAGGAACCAACAAGAATAAAACAAAACCATATTCTTCAAGCCAATTGATTTGTCTGCCTTAGCCAAAATTATACATTTATACTCTGATTATTGAATAAAATGATTGTGGGATAGAGGATACTGTAATGAGATATTGCGGAAATATAAAGAGTGCATACAAGCACATACAACAATGAATAAAAGAGAAAATATCACAAGTCCACGAAGGGACAATACAAGCACAAGCCTTTAAGAAGGCAACAATATACAAAGCCTCTTATTGAAAAGAGAGAGGAGCTCTCCAAGATGAGAATACACAAGGGGATCACCCCTATTTATACAAGAGAAGGAGGAAAAAGGAGGGCCAAAGGGCCTCAAAAGGAGAGCCAAAAGGGGGCTCCCATAGAGTCGTTGGGAGCCCCCAACGGTCACATTTGTGACCGTTGGGGGCTCCAACGACTTCTATGTTGGAGCCCCTTTAGGTCCACAAAAATAATAAAAAAGAAATGAAAAAAATAAAAAGTAAAAATTACATTTGTTCAAAAAAGAAAAAATAGTTGTTTTCTAAAACAACTGTGAAATTACAAAAATACCCCTATCGGGTATTGATGTAATAAACAGAATTTATATATATATATATATATATATATATATATATAATAGGTACATTTTAACACCCCCCCCTCAAACTTTACGGGGGAAGGACGGAAAGTTTGCCGAGAAGAAACATGAACCGAAGAGCCGGAAGAGCTTTAGTGAAGAAGTCTGCCAATTGATATTCTGAAGTGACATATGGCAGAGCAATAGTTCCTCGTAAAAATTCGTCACGAACATAGTGGCAATCCATTTCGATATGTTTCGTACGTTCATGAAAAGTATGATTGCTTGCAATATAGATGGCACTCTTATTGTCGCAACACAGCTTTGAGGCTTCAGTAATATCAACTCCCATATCTTTAAGCAAACTGCGAAGCCATACAAGTTCCATTGTTGTGGTTGCCATTGCCCGGTACTTAGCTTCAGTGGATGATAGTGAAACTTTCTGCTGCTTCTTGCATCGCCAGGCAATCAATGAGTCCCCTAAAAAGACACAAAAACCAGTAGTTGAGACTCGATCATTGGGATTACCTCCCCAATCTGCATCAGTATAAGCAAGAAGATTCAAAGGGGAAGAGGAGGATAGAAATAGCCCTTTATTGATGGTATTCCGAATGTAGCGGATGATTCGGAGAACCGCACTCATATGCACGGTTGTAGGAGCATGCTGAAATTGACTGACTGAGTGAACCGCATGAGTGATATCTGGTCTGGTGATGGTTAAATATGTAAGAGACCCAATGAGTTGTCTGTACGGTGTAGGATCTTCCAGAAGAACCCCATCCTCTAACCGCAACTTGGCATTAATAACCTCGGGAGTCTCTACCTTCTTATCATCAGAAATCCCAGACTTAGAACATATATCTGCAGCAAGCTTCATCTGTGACAAAATATATCCTCTAGGAGAATATGCAACCTCAATTCCAAGAAAATATCTGAGAAAACCTAAATCAGACATATCAAAATTATCTTTTAACATATTTTTAACATTAATAATACTACTTTGATCATTTCCAGTGATAATCATATCATCAACATAAAGCAACAAAATTACGATACTAGAACCTGCATTTTTAACAAAAAGAGCAGTGTCAGTATAACAAGAATGAAATCCTAATTTTATCATGATATCACTAAAACGATCATACCAAGCCTTAGGAGCTTGTTTAAGACCATATAATGCCTTTAAAAGCCGAAGTATTTGACCTTGCTTAATATTTATTCCGGGTGGTGGATCCATATAAACTTCTTCACTTAAACTTCCATTTAAAAAGGCATTTTTTACGTCAAGTTGATAAATAGGCCATTTTTTGGTTGATGCAACAGCTATTAAGGTTCTGACACTTGTCATACGAGCTACGGGGGCGAATGTTTCTTCGTAATCAATACCATATTCTTGGGAGTATCCCTTAGCAACCAATCTTGCTTTATATCGTTCCAAAGAGCCATCGCTTTTAGTTTTAACTTTGAAGACCCAACGACAACCAATAGGTTTTTTGTGTGAGGGTAGATCAACTACTTCCCAAGTATTGGCCTTTTTTAAAGCATTTAGTTCAACTTGCATTGCTTCAACCCAATGAGGTATAGATTTAGCTTGATTATAGTGAGTTGGTTCAAAATAAGAGTGTAGAGTTATCAAACATGCCCGATAGTTGGGAGTTAAAGAGTCATAGGAGACAAACCTATTTGGGGGTATTGATATTCTAGAAGAATGCCTAACTTGTGGTTCCTCAATTGATTCAGAAATTTGAGAGTATTTTTCGAGGGCACTAATAGGGTTTTCTTGATTTCTTCTTGAGTAAGCATTTATATTGGCATTGCTATCATGAACATTTGTATTTGAATTACTATCATTTGAGAGTGTTATGTCAAGAGGGGATACCTCGTGAGTATCATCTATGTTTTCAAGAGAATCTTCTTGTATGTCATCAATAAGATCATATAAGAATACATAATCGATTTCATTTGTTTCTTCTATTTTATCAAAACCGTTTTCTTCTTCGAGAAATGTTACATCTTTTGAAACATATAGTTTATCATTCTTAAAATCATAACATCTATACCCTTTTTTATTTTCACCATATCCAAAAAATACACATTCAATTGCTTTGGGAGATAACTTATCCCTTTTATGTAGTAGGACAAAACATTTGCAACCAAAAATACGAAGTCGATTAAAATCGGGTGAAAACTTAAAGAGTTTCTCATAGGGAGAAGCATTTTTTAACTTAGAAGAGGGCATTCTATTGATTAGATAGGTTGAGGTAAGAACGGCTTCCGCCCAAAAAATTTTTGGAATATTTCTAGACACAAGCAATGTTCTAGCGGTTTCTATAATGTGCCTATGTTTCCTTTCCACTAGGCCATTTTGTTGAGGAGTCCTAGGACATGACTTTTGATGACAAATGCCATTTTGGTTTAAATAGTTTTGGAATTCGTGAGATAAGTATTCACCACCGGAATCGGATCTTAAAATAGATATGTTACTTTGAAATTGATTTTGAACCTTTTTATGAAAATCTTTAAAGAAAGTAAATACTTCTGACTTATGACTAAGGAAATAAATCCAAACATACCGAGTAAAGTCATCAATAAACGTAACATAATATGAATAACCCCCTTTAGACATAACCGGAGAAGGACCCCAAACATCCGAATGCACCAATTCAAAAGGCCTTGATGAGAAAAAAGATCTAGTTGGAAAAGGAATAGACTTCATTTTTCCAAAAATGCAATCTTTGCAATTAATTTCTTTTTCCTTACAAAATTTGTTTCCAAAAGGAAAGAGATACATTTTGGAATAACTTGGATGACCAAGTCTTTTATGCCAAGTTTCCATATTTTTTTCTTGGACATAAGAACAAAAAAAGTTTGTAGGGAGATCAAGATGGTCCATATAATAGAGGTCTCCCTTTCTATGGCCTTGCCCAATCCGCTTCCCAGACCGGAGATCCTGCACAAAGCAACCATTAGATGAGAAAGATATTTCACATCCATGGTCGGCAATTTGAGAAACCGAAAAAAGGTTTAAATTTAATTTGGGAACAACTCTTACTTTTGGAACACAAAAATTTTGAGAATCTTTAAAAGAGCCAATACTTGAAATTTTCAAAAAGGTTCCATCGGCCGTTGAGACACAAGAGTCCTTTGAATTGATGCAAACATCACTAAGTGCATTCTCATGAGGGGTCATATGAAAAGAAGCTCCGGAATCAAGGATCCAAGAATACGTACCGGGTGATGATGTTGAAGCAATGGCCGCACCCGATGTGGAGGAAGAAACTTTAAGCATTTGTTGGAGAGCCATAGATATTTGTCCAAGAGTTTCTTTAATGTCATTGTTTTTGCCTTCATCTTCTTTGGAGGTGGTTTCTTCAAGAGAGGCTACTTTAGGCTTGAAGGCTCCCATAAGCTTTGGACAAACGGGTCTAATGTGACCCGGCTCATTGCAATAATGACAAACAATCATTTTTCTTCCTCCATTGTGGTTCCCTTGTTTCCCAAAATGAGGAGGCTTATAGGTTCTAACATTGTTACCCGGTTTGGATACGGCAAGGACTTCATCAACATGCTTACTCATGCCAAGCCTTGTCTCCTCTTGAGTGATTTCGGCAATAGCATCCTCAATAGGAGGAAAAATAGATCTATGGAGAAGTGAGGATCTCACTTGCTCAAATTCGGGGCGTAGCCCAAAAAGAAATTGAAACAATCGCTCTTGTTCCATTTGTTTTTGTCTTAAATCAACATCTTCCATAGAAACCCACTTTGGCTCTAAAAGAGTCAATTCATCCCATAGTGGGTTAAGGGCACTATAGTAGTCTTGAATGCTAGAATCACCTTGCTTGGTGGTTCTAACTTTTTCTTGCAAGAAGTATGCTCTTGCAAGATCCTTTTGGGTATACATACCCCTCATAAAGGACCAAGCCTCATTGGCTCTACGAAATTTAGCTATATTAGCACATACCTTAAGCTCCACATTGTTCATAAACCACGCAAGGATTTTTGCGTGATTGCTTTCCCAATCTTCTACTTCCTTTTGATGATTTTCAATGGCCTTGAGACGAGCATCTCCCTCAAGAGCTTTTTCTTGATCTTCTTCCATTTTTGTGAGCATAAGCTTAGGTTCCGGAACGGTCCCCATGACATAACCCCAAAGCTTCTTCCCTTTGAGATTATTCTCCATTGCCGATGCCCACATCATATAGTTCTTTCCATTGAGTTTGAAAGAAAGATCAATCTTTGTCTCCATGATGTTGCCAAGAAGTGAGAAGATGTCCACCAAAATAAGAGATACACGAACCACACCTTTCCTTCAAGAATCGAGTGGCTCTGATACCATGTAATGAGATATTGCGAAAATATAAAGAGTGCATACAAGCACATACAACAATGAATAAAAGAGAAAATATCACAAGTCCACGAAGGGACAATACAAGCACAAGCCTTTAAGAAGGCAACAATATACAAAGCCTCTTATTGAAAAGAGAGAGGAGCTCTCCAAGATGAGAATACACAAGGGGATCACCCCTATTTATACAAGAGAAGGAGGAGGAAAAAGGAGGGCCAAAGGGCCTCAAAAGAAGAGCCAAAAGGGGGCTCCCATAGAGTCGTTGGGAGCCCCCAACGGTCACATTTGTGATCGTTGGGGGCTCCAACGACTTCTATGTTGGAGCCCCTTTAGGTCCTCAAAAATAATAAAAAAGAAATGAAAAAAATAAAAAGTAAAAATTACATTTGTTCAAAAAAGAAAAAATAGTTGTTTTCTAAAACAACTGTGAAATTACAAAAATACCCCTATCGGGTATTGATGTAATAAACAGAATTTATATATATATATATATATATATATATATATATATATATATATATATATATATATATATATATATAATAGGTACATTTTAACAGATACACCATATACTGACCCACAACAGAGCAATATAGCAAGTCATTGATTGATTGATAGAGAAAAAGCCATCACTTGTTCCTGATGTTGTATGCTACAAATTTCTTCAGCTTCTTGACCACAGAAAAAGTTTAACACATAGTTCTCCCCATTTTAATAAGAAGCAAAAGAATTGGAAATTAGCGGTCAACTACTGAATAATTTGCATTTATATCCTAAATGCATTTTTTCACAGGAGCTCACTGAATCAAAGATGGAAAAAGTTACCAAAAAAATCACTTATATGGTATCAAAGTGGAGTATAGGGCAACAAAGGTGATGTCGTGACTGACTGAACTACTTTCATGACAATACATGTATGGTTTAATATCCACCTTCATTGCCAATTTAAATGCAACTATATTGTACTTAAATACTCCAATAAAAAACCAAATTTTGAGTATGGTCAGAACAAGAAAAGGCCTTATATGAATACCGAGTTCAGCGATATCTTGATGCACGGAAGAACAATAAATTATGAAGAACATTTTCCTTCCATGAGACACAAAATCTTTATTTCATCGCAATTTTTGTGAGTTAGACATACACCCACGGTTTATTCAATGGCCCTAGAAGTGCAACCCATGTAGATATGATCATGGCGCAACCTCATTAGAAGGCACAGTCCAGTGTCCAATCTACCTGGCAGCAAGTCAGCACCAGAATGGCAGGACTGAGGAGCAGGACCAATGATCATCAGCCAAATAAATGAATAGAAATACAATGGTATCACGTTTATTCTGAATTGCCATCCATAAGAATGGTATTAGAAATTGTTATAACTGTAAATTGGTAACCATGGTTGTTTTATCAGTGTAGACTGATCAACCGAACCTGATTTATTTGCAATTATGTAAAAGTATACTCAAAACATAGTACAAAAGATTCTTTCATTTGATTGTTCCATTTTCACCACTTACTGTAGGTGATGAAAAAAAAATGAAAACAGGCATGTGTGTGGGCACACAGAGAACAGCTTGAAGTTCATTTCATATATCACACCTAGGCAGATACATTAAAGGAAAGAGAGAGAGAGAGGTGTAAGTGGCATACCGGTGACTGTGAGTGATGCTGATACCACTGACGTTTCTGATTAGCTAGAACTTCTGGATTGAATGACGATCTTAAACCATGATCCCTGGAATTAGGACCCCATTTCCAAGCCCTCTGTAGCTGGCGCTTCCATCTTAAAAGTCCACCACCACCAACAGTCACATGCTTAGGGGAAGATGTAAACAACGATATCCATCGGGGACTCCATGTTTCTTCAACAGCTGCGATAGAAGACGACTCGGCAGATCGATTTGAGGTAGAACAGGCAGATGCTGGATCACTAACTGCTACCTCCTCAATAGTTTGATGTGAATTCGAATAAGTGGGTGTTTCATCATTATATGTGTCTAAAGCAGTTGAGCTGGTTGTTCGGTGTGCAGTCAAACAAGTCGGTGTCCGATCATTATTAGAATCTAAACCTTCCATTATTGAAGCAAAACGCACAACCTCATTCTCAAATGTAAACATCCCCCATCCGCAATTGTCTCAAAACCCCAATACCTCGAATCATGATTTCCATAGGCAACCGATTGTCATTTTTCACTGAAAACTGGCCTCGAAAGCATATGCCCTAATTGCCAACACACCACCCACAATGGGATACCCAAAACCGCTGTATCCTATACAGGGTCAGCAATCCCAGAAACGGATTTCCAATATAATCAAATCACCTAGTCCACCAAGAGAGAGATGGATTTCCAAAACTTTAAAACTCTTGTAGCTACAAACTAACACCAAAACCAAGTTCCTATATCAATCCAGTCACAAACGTCCACACTCACGAAGAAAAACCTCCAGAATTCCACCAAAACCGATATGCAAGACTACTGCACAATGCCCCGAACAGGGAGTTGTCGCCAGAATTACTACTTCGAATTTCCCGAAACGCCGTCGATAGAATATATTTCCGGAACAAAATCTAACCCTTCAAATCCGCGTACAAATTGTGCACCGAAACCCAGTCGTAACCAAGACCACCTTCACTAAACACAACCCCTACTCCGTATGCATTCAACCAAAAAATCGCCTCTAAAGCAAGAAACCAACCATCAAATACATGCAAACGAGCACGCCAAAGCACCATCACCACCATCAAAGCGCTAATTCTCCGACTACCACCAAAACCCTAATCCATCAACTTCCAAACGCAAAAACCAAAAAAATACAATATACATAAAATTCAAGAACGAAACAAACGGATGCAAACAAAGAAACACATAAAAAACCCAACTCCCAAAAGTTTAATTCATCCACCCACCAAAAAAAAATCAAAACAAAACAGAAAAGGAAAAAAAAAGTGCGTTCACGGCCAACACAAAAAGGAGAACAAGCGCACAATTTTATCGAAACATATTCTTTAATGGATCCCCGAAAATTGAACAGGAAAAGGAAACAAGTGCGAAAAAAATGATGGGTACCTCGCTTTCTAGAGAAAGAGATTGGGGTTTGGGGAATATGGGGGAATCTTCCGCGATTCAGAAGGCTTCAGCTTCGCTTGAGTTCATGCGCCTGCGTCCCCTGCGTTTTTACTCTGTTTATTTATTTATTTATTAAGAGGGAGATGGGGATGAGAGAGAGAAAAGAAGACGAAAGAAGAAGGCAAAGACCCCACGTCACGTATTAAGCAGGACAGAAGCACGCGCTAAAAATAGGCCTGCCTTCGATGAACTCTGGTCCAGCTCTCTCTCTCGATTGCATTTAATTGTTTATTTTGTATAATTAATTGCAGGAATCAATTTCCAATTAAGCTCTCTAGTTGAATTAAAGAAGTACTTTGGTTAATATTCTGCGGTTCTCTCTCTTGTTTATTGTTTGCATAGTAATTGTTTATTGGTAGGATTAATTGCACGAAACAATCGCCAGTTAAGGGCTCTAGTTGAATCAAAGGAAGTATTTTTTGTTAATATCTTGTGTTCAAGCTTGGCTCATTCTTGTGGCTATTTAAGCTTATAATCAGTCTGAGTTAAACAAATCTGAGTTTCAGCTGTATTATTCATAGGAAAATACACAGTTTTAGAGTAAAGAGAAATAGGGTTTAAAAAAATATACATTTAAGATATATCTAAAATATATTTCTAACTACATGAAGAGCTTATATGAGTCGAGCTGAGCAGAGTATCTGTTGTTCATGTTCAGCTTGCTGAGCTTATTTTACGAATTCGAATAAGCTCTATAGGAGCATAACATGAACAGAGGGCTTGGCTCGTTTCTCAGTCCTAATCTCTCTCTCGCTTATTTCTTGTTCCAATTGTTTATTGATAAGATTAATCGCAGAAACAATAGCCAGTTTAGTGAGGATTCTACTTGAATTAAAGTAAGCACATTGTGTGAATATTTTGTGATTATTGATAGTTATATTTGGGGTTAAATATTTATTGCTGGAAATGGATTTTTATGGTTGAGTGCACTTTGGTTATTATTGTAGATGTTGGGGTGTATGATTTGAGGAGTGCTTTCTGGTTGCGGGGATAAAGAAGTGCACATCATGAGAAGGGGTGACTTGGCCTGTGACCATGAAAAGGACGTGAGATTGTGCTTTTGTGGTGATCAAAATGTATTCTTTTTTTGTTGAGTTATTATGGGGAGAGAACGATGGATTGCTTCGAGAAGGTTCTTTTCAAGTTAAATTATTTTAAAAACCTTTGTTGTACAATAATGAAAGATGTGAAGTTGAATCAATTGATTTTTAAAAATGGGATTGTCTGTTTACATTTAGTTAAGATATCGAAATATATTTTATCGACAGAATTCGGTTCCCAAATGATATTATAACTGTATGCAAGATCACTAAAATTAGTGTACCTTCTTTATATGTGGATTTTGAACGAGGGTCAGCTATGGCAAATTATCTCATCATGTTAATAACCAAACAAATGATTGCAGATATACGATAAATTAAAAAAATGCACTCTCGATATACTTCGTGGCATTTCCCCCGTCAGATTATTCAGCTTATGCAGGGGGATTATATCCATGTAACGCTGACATAATGGTCAAGTAGCGTTTCTGATAAGCAATTATATATATATAGAGAGAGAGAGAGAGAAGGGAACCTATTAGGCCCCATTTCTCATTCTTTCTGATAGGTTTCAAGTGTTTTTATGATAGATCTGAACCCCTAGATGTGTTTAGCATCTTGATTTAGTGGGAATCAACTCTTGAATCATTTTTTTTTATGAAAAATATATTTTATGAGCCAAAAAAAATTGATACCTTCGTAGCCATTGATTTTGGATCACTGAAAAAACCTGTATACAGGTCAGATTCCAGCTATCAAAAAACAAGTTCCCATTAAACAAAACCTATATATCACATCTACTGTATTAGACGTAAGAAAAAATACTTAAAACTATAATTTTTGAATAGTCCTAATAAGACCTAACGGAAAAGGGAGCCTAAGGAACGCATTTCTCTCTCTCTCTCTTTATATATATATATATAATGAGAACTGAACATATTCGGCTCGCTGTTCTAGTTCTGCCCCCATTAGACCCCATAGTTTGAACCATTTTTTGATATATAAGAGAACTGAACATATTAGGCCCGTTGTTCTCGTTCTGCCCCATTAGACCCCATAGCTTGAAGTATTTTATGACAGAACTGAACTGGTAGATGTGTTTAATATGCTAGATTTAGTGGAATCAACTCTTGGATAATGTTTTTTTGACGAAAAAACATATTTTTAAGAACTGAAAAAAAACTAATACCTTCATAGCCATTGATTTTGGATCACTGGAAAACCCAGGGGCGTAGCTAGGGGGGGGCAGGACTGGGCTGTAGCCCAGTCCTGCCTCCCCAAACAGTTAAAAAAAAAAATTTTTTTTTAAAAGCCCAGTCCTAGCCCTGCCCTGATTCCATATGAAATAGATTTTTATCCATTTTTTAGCCCAGCCCTTACTGCAGCAAATAGTTTGATTTGTCCATATGAAATAGATTTTTATTAATAATTGTAGCCATTTTTTATTTTATCTCAAAAAAAAATTTTTCGGGGGCGCTGCCCCCGAACCCCCTACTATTACACAAATAATTGTTTTTTCTACACCCTTGTTTGCCCCCGCCTCACATGAATCCTAGCTACGCCCCTGGGAAAACCTATATACAAGTCTGGTGATCCAAAAGTTGGATTCAACTAAACAAAACCTACCGATCACATCTATGGTGTTAGATGTGAGAAAAAACACAAAAACTATGATTTTAGAAGGGTCCTAACATGGTAAAACGAAAAGTGGGGTACATGCAACCAACGCATTAATATATATATAGGGAGGGTGATGTCCAATAAAAGAAAGGTCAAAAATCTACAACCATGATAATCGGACGCTCCCTTTCTTTAATGCTTAAGCATCTCATCGATCAGATTTTACATATTAGATTTTACCGTTTATTTAGTGAGCGGCATGTTTTGGATTATGAATTTGAGATGTTTATATGGGTTTTTGAAAGTGCTAAACATCAACCAACCAAATACTTTGTATTATAAAGTTTTGAATGCATTGTGAGTGGTTTTTCACGTTTAGAAAAAACATATCTATATGTCATAAAGGCTTCTTGTAAAGCATATTTCTTATTAAATAAACTATAAATAACAAATATACGAGGTTGGATCAATGAGATGAGATGCTCAAGCATTGGAGAAGAGTTGTTCAATCATAGTTGGTTGTAAATTTTAAACATTCATTTGGTTGGATGTTACTAACTAACTATATATATATATGTTATATGTGTTTTCAATTTTATAGGAATCAGTTTTTGAATCATCAAATTACAACACATGGGTAGATTTTTATAAAGTCTGAAAATGTTCATAAATTTTACAAATATTTTAGCTTATAAATATTAGATTTTTGAAAAAAAAAACATGTTCCATGTGTCAATTCTTAGTAATTGACCATGCTGAACACATTTGTCAATTCAGAAAAGTGCTGCAAATAATGTTTTGCTTAGGCCCACTTTTTTGTTAGGCCTCTTAAAAAATAATAGTTTTAAGTATTTTTTTCTCACATCTAGTACCGTAGATGTGATTTATAGGTTTTGTTTAGTGGGAACTAGCTTTCATATAGCTGGAATCTGACCTATATACAGGTTTTTCCATGATCCAAAATCAATGGCTATGAAGGTTCCAACATTTTCTGGCTCATAAAATCATGTTAATTCATCGAAAAAACATCAATTCTCATTAAATAGATCATGTTAAACACATCTAACAGTTCAAATCTATCATAAAACACCTGAAAACCTATAGGGCAGAATGGGGCAGAATGAGAAATGAGGCCTAATATATTCATTTATCATATATATATATATATATATATAGAGAGAGAGAGAGAGAGAGAGTAGTTTGTAGGTGCATGACCACTTCTGAACATGACCGTTGGATGCTCAGTGACACTGTTTTTGCAAAAAGACTTTTAGCCGTGACTTATTTGATGCAAATTTGCGTTGAGTGTGCACGATGGATGCTCAGCACGAGTTCGTTCTGATCATGTTCAAAAGTGAACATTTTGTGTGTATATATATATAATCAAACACTTAAGTCATACGATGAAAATCAGACATTTTTGCACTGCTAATCGCGTGAACGATCAGCGGCGCTAAAAAAAAATTTGGACAAAAAAATATGTTCCATGTGTCAATTCTTAGTAATTGACCGAGCTGAACACATTTGTCAATTCAGAAAAGTGCTGCAAATAATGTTTTGCTTAGGCCCACTTTTTTGTTAGGTCTCGTTAGGCCTCTTAAAAAATAATTGTTTTAAGTATTTTTTTCTCGCATATAGTACCGTAGATGTGATTTATAGGTTTTGTTTAGTGGGAACTAGCTTTCATATAGCGGGAATCTGACCAATATACAGGTTTTCCATGGTCCAAAATCAATGGCTATGAAGGTTCCAACATTTTCTGGCTCATAAAATCATGTTAATTCATCAAAAAAACATTATCAAAGAGCCAATTCCCATTAAATAGATCATGTTTAACACATCTAACAGTTCAAATCTATCATAAAACACTTGAAAACCTATAGGGCAGAATGGGGCAGAATGAGAAATGAGGCCTAATATATTCATTTATCATATATATATATAGAGAGATAGATAGAGAGAGAGAGAGTAGTTTGTAGGTGCATGACCACTTCTGAACATGACCAAAACTAACTTGCGTTGGATGCTCAGTGACACTGTTTTTGCAAAAAGACTTTTAGCCGTGACTTATTTGATGCAAATTTGAGTTGAGCGTGCACGATGGATGCTCAGCACGAGTTCGTTCTGATCATGTTCAAAAGTGATTATGCACCTACACATTTTGTGTGTATATATATATAATCAAACACTTAAGTCATCCGATGAAAATCAGACATTTTTGCACTGCTAATCGTGTGCATGATCAGCGGCGCAAAAAAATGCAGCACATTTCAGTTTTTAGCGGTGGTCCAAAACCGCCGCTAAAAGCTGTTTTTTTTAATTGACGCACGGTGTGCAGCCGAGCTGGTCCCACGCTAGAGAGATGTTCGACTATACCTGTTTTTGTATATATATATATATATATGTGTGTGTGTGTGAAATTGTTGGCACCTTATAACAATAGCTTTTAAGGGTTGAACCCTAAAGAAGCAACGATACTAAATTAGTTTTCTTTTAATTGCTGACCTTGGTCTTTGTTAGATACAAAACGCTCCGAACAAGGGCATAACAAAGATGCCTTTAAAAGACAAAGGGACTAACAAAGACAATTCAGGCATTGGAAAAAGACAGGCTCCCACTGGGCATGCCTGACCTGCCCATATTTTTCTAACGTATTCTCACATCATCAATAGTAATATGATAAGGCTACGTGAGCTCAGGTTATCAAGATGATCCTTGTCATGGGGCAACCTTATTGTGGGTGAAAATGACAATGACAATATAACAGAAGAAAAGTGCATAAGTTAGCTATCTTGGGATTATTAGGCTGCTTGTGGTGTTTTTTTTTTAACTAAAGAAAGAGGACCTTGAAAAGTTGTACCTACCAGACTCATAGGTACTTGATTATTGTAATGGATGCATTTTGACCATCGACTTTCAAAAAAGGATCATGCCCTTGTAATATACTGATGGTGAATGGTTCATGCATTCAGCAGAGTAACAGTAGTAGGGCCAAGACAAAGGAATCGCATATATATATATATATATAGAGAGAGAGAGAGATTGGATGGTGTGCCCTATTGGGATCCAATTAAGGATGGCAGTGGACCGGGGAAACGGGGCCGCCCTGCCACACCCTGTTTGGATTGGGGATGGAGGACATGAAACAGGGATGGAGGGGGGGATGAAGATTAAAATCAAAAGCCGTGTGGGGACGGAGGTGGGGATGGACTTACGCTTTCCCCCGCCGCGCCCCGTCCTGATCTCCACCTTGCCCTGCCCCATCCCCAATCCTTCTAAGAATGTCAATGGACCAAGGGAAAACTGGGCCTGCCCTACCTCGTCCCGTTTGGAATGGGGATGGAGGACATGAAAGAGGGATGGAGGCAAAAATGGAGGTTAAAATCCAAATCCGTGTGGGGATAGAGGTCAGGATTTTGAGACAGGGCGGGGGTGGAGACCTTGTCCCCTGTCCCCGTCCACTGCCATCCCTAGCCCCAATGTTAAGTACACCTTTGTTTGTGCAATCTAATCTTATGTATGTGCTAAGAAGCATAATTTGTTTAGTAAGAATCATACCTTGGATTGTATTTTTTTAAACAAGATCATGATTTCTATAGTGGTGAAATTTTGGTTCATTGTGAGCCGTTGATTTCTCATGCTTTCAAAAATCTTTCTGATCCAAAAACCTATTTTTTATTGAACAAACCATGTCAATCACTTATAACCAATATCATTTCATTTGGTCTATTTAGGGTTGGGGGCAGGCTAGGGCACATCAAAACTTGGGGGCACACCATCATATCTCTTTTTCTCTCTCTATATATATACACATGAGCGGATGCACACGTCATTTATTTTTTTCTATCCAAAAGGGCTTTTGCGGCGGTCATGATCGCCGTTAAAAGTCGTTGGTGTGACCGTCAGATCAGGCGTACGTCCGCCGCTGTCTTGGCGAGGAGGTGGTAGGCATATACATAGTGATAATTTCAAGTACTATGGTTCCGATGTCTTATTCGGTAACACAAAAGTTTGGTTTGACTTCGCTTGGCCATCATCAGACCTAATTAAATTTGTTCTTTTGCTGCACAGGCATAGAATCTCAGTTTGAGAAACCGGAGTTTTAACTTAGAGCAGCTGTATAACTTCATGTATAGTAGATTGGTGGATGATTTTATTGCCTTTCACCTGCAAGAAACAAAATAGGTGGCAGTTGGAAAATTGTCTGGAACTATACTCTCTCTCTCTCTCTCTCTCTTGACTGCAACAGAATGAAACATACTAATGCTTTGATAACGTGCACATAGAATGAGGCAGGCTGTTGATCCACGGCTTAGAACAATTAGCTCAGCTGTCATACATCAGTAACTTCTCTTTCAATGGAACCAACCACTCAAGAGATCAAGAATGATGCATTCATGACAAAAAAGGAGTCGCTGATGCACCTGAATTTCGAAGATCAACATGAATCTTGCTTCATGCCATCCCAAAGCACAAATATCCAAAGAATGTCATTCACTTTAGAGTAAGATTATAAAAGCATGACCCGCAAGGGGAGTCTACCATGGTTTGTCACCTGATATGAGATGACCACAGTTCAAAACCCACAGGAGGCATCCTTCTCTACAATGTTGAAGCTGGGTGCACTCTCTGGTGGACAAGAGAGACCTTCAAGGTTTTACCAACTGGAGGCTTGACAATGTGTGATCCGTGGCCAGGTTTTCTGTTGACAAAGAGAATAAAATTTTCATGTTGGTGCTCGTGTGAACATGTGGACCTAGCTTACATGTGCTTACCCATTTGACACGACCAAGTGCATTCAAAGGTGAATAGTGGGAAGGGAACATAGCTAGATTGACCAACTAGAAGGGGTTCCAATTACAAGATTATTACAATTCATAAACTTTTTTCTTTCTTTCTTCAAAATGGCTCAAATGACATAACTCATGCAGACATGCATCCTAAGACGTTCCAGTTAATTTGAGGCGGACCCCCATTTAGAAAAAGACTAAGTTCGTGCCAATGCTGTCAGTGTCAGTGTCGGTATCTGCCCAAAAATAATAAAAAATTATTACATGTCAATAATAACATCATACGTGTTAAAACCATTAAAATAAATTTAAAATAATATATATACATATTTTTTGTTATTTTTTTACATTTATTAAAAATTAGCCGAATTGGCACTGCAGCGTATCGAGATTCTGCGGATAGGCACCAATACTGATAACATTGGTTCATACTCAAAATTATTAAATATCTTAACAGACCATAAATACATTAAACAATTGACTTTATGCAATTAAAACTGCCAAATTACTCATAAAACCAATAGAGATGCCCAGATATATTGTTTCATAAAGTTGAAATCATGCACCTGCAATATTTTTAAAACTAGTATATGGGTAAACCACAAGCAAAGTTGAGTTGCAGCTTGTGGAACTCCTCACCATGAAGACAGGCTTTTTTAAAAGGAAAGAAACAGAATATCACAATTGTCGACCCTATACATGACGATGCCTATTTTTGCTCACAAGGAGCATCATTATCGCCCCAAGGGGGGTTGGCGTAGTGGGGTGGGGCATTCGCTGCTAGACGATCTGTCAAGGTTCTATTTCCATGGGCATCACTTCTCTGTACAAGCCAACACAGCATAGGCTCCCCGGAGGCAGGGGTCATAGCCTCAGAGTTTTATGCTCTGCTGGCACGACGACCGTAGGTATGCGCAGGCTGTGAGCCAGCACGGGTGTCATTTTTTAGGGTTATAAAAAAAAAAAAGAGCATCAATATCTACCTGTAAATCTTCAAAATGATACACGTCTTTTATCATACTTAATTGCTAAGTGCAACACTGATTTATTTCATTTAACAGTGCAGCTTGCCTCATTGATACAATGGTTTTAGTAGAAAGCAATGTTTGAAATCTCCTTTTTGTGATGCCTCAAAAGTCCACGCCTTGCAGTTCTCACTTGGAAATGAGAGGGACAATGCATGTGTGGCTCTCCTTGTTTCATTCTCCAAGAAGAAGGACAACCTATTGATATGTTATTATGACTATTAACTATTGATGACGGTCAAACTCATTTTTTTATTGGTTAGGTTCGTGGGAGGGAGGAGAGTAGCAGTAGGGTTTGAAGTTCAAACAATGGCTCAACCGACCAACCAACGATCTAAAGACGTGCACAATGGTTTTGTTGGGCTACTCGATGAAAGTATAATTAATCTTGAATGTGCTGAGGGAGGTATATGGTTTTGAATTTTGAAATACATGTGCTCATCTCGATCTTGCGTGTGTATGTATGTGTGCGTGTCTATGTCACAATGACACGGCTAAAAGGACTCGAGATACATCAATTTTTTTTTTTATACTTTCATATTATGAACAATATGGAGGGGACATATACGTGGATAAGTTGGAGTATCCTTGTGACATAGGTGCATGGAGAGAGAGAGAGAGAGAGAGATAAATTCACAACCCCGTGTTTACGTAGAGGGGGAGGGGTGTTTAATTTCTTAGTAATTAGTTCATAACCCAATATGTGGAGAGAGATAGAGAGAGGGAGAATGTTTTCTCATTTGGACATCCCAGGCATCAGTGAGTTTCCCATTCAGCTTATGCCTTGCAGCAAAAGACACATACCCCAGGCATCAAACTCTTTACCTAGTGAGGTGGTTGCTTCCGATTTACTAGCCCATAAACCAATGTCCTCAATTTATAGAGTAAATATAAGAAACAACATGGTTTGAGTTGGCCCATTTGACCAGCATTTTTCTTTATTTTGGTGTGTGGGGGTAGGGGGTAGGGGGTAGGGTGTTGTACACCATTTCACTAGCCATTATTAGCACATTACTCAAAAACCCAAAACAAAAGAATTTTGTTTGCCTGTTGTTAGTTTCTCTGTTTAGCACGAGGTAAGAACTTCGGTTCGGGAACGTTGCCTAAAAAAAAAAGTTTCTTTGTTATAAAAAATAGAGCTGACGTTGGATTAGATCTTACGTAAGCTAAAACTCAAGAACACAAACATATGCACACACACAGTTTTACGTGGTTCTGCCAGGCGTGGCTACATTCACCCATCATCTTCCTTGTAATTTCCCAAAAAAACCCATTTTCTTTTTCGTTACGCCATGTCCCCTTTCTTTTCTTCATAAATGCCCTTTTGGGCTCATATTGTTTGTATCTTGATCTAAACCCTGCATACATACTCGATTTGCTTCGATCAAATGAGTTTTATAGATTTTCAGTCCATCTAAATCGCGTACGGATCGATACTATAGAGTCTGTATCACTACCGGCTATTGGGTCTGGTTCCTTCTAACCCCTATCGAACCCAAACTTAACGGGTTTGGATCGCTCTCATATCTGAACTTACGTAATCTCAAGTAAAAAAATCTGGAACTTATCATTAAAAAATCTCAGGTATTACATCTATTGGAGTGCCCCAACAATGCTTTGATAATGAGTGGTGTCCTCGAATGGTTCTCCTTGGAACATGGAGAAGGAAACATTAATTGTAGTTGGAGTAGTTAGAGGTTTGGCCTCTAGCATATGGCTTCTTTTGAGCACATTCAAGATATATTTCTTTTGAAAGAGAATCAATCTATTTGACAAAAAACTGCCTCAATCCCCAGAAAGAAACACAGAGACCCAAGATCTTTAATAGAGAATTATTTTTCAAACTTATTGATCAAGTTCTGAACTTCTACATGAGAGTTTACTATCACAATGATATTATCAACATATACAAGGACAAATAATGTAAATTCTCTTCTTCTTTTAATAAAGAGAGACATGTTAGCCTTTGACTCAACAAAGCCTAGGTGGATGAGATAGTTATGCAACTGTTCAAACCAGACTCTAGGAGTTTGTTTTAACCCATACAAAGCTCGATTCAATTTGCAAACATAACTGAGATACTTACTATTTTCAAACCCTTAGGGCTGAGTCATGTAAACTTTTTTCTGAAGGTACTCATGCAGAAAAGTGTTGTTCACATCTAATTGATGTATAACTCAACCAAAACTTACGACAATAGACAAAACAATTCTGATAGTATTAGGTTTGATCACATGGCTAAAGGTTTCAAAATAGTCAATTTCTTACTATTGGTTGTACCCCTTAGATACAAGTCTGGCCTTATACCTGAAAATAGACTCATCTACATGAATCTCGATCTTATAGATCCATCTACACCCAACTAGGTTTTGGGTAGAAAACGCAGGAACTAGGACCCAGGTTTTATTTATGATTAGAGCATCATACTCTTCCTATATAGTTTTGTCACTTTTTTTTATTGGCTTCAGCAAATGTCTCTGGTATAGATTCCTGGGACAACTCACTTATCAAGACAACACTTAAGGAATATCAGTTGGATAAGAAGAGTCTTGGTTTCAAGGTTCCATCTTGGGATCTGATAACTACGGTATGAGTCCTAGAAAATTGGTGAACTTTTGCAGGATTTGGGTCAACAATCAAATTTATCCCTGAAGAGACACTAGAGTCAATTCTTGCAAAGGCTATAGAAGATGAGTTTTTAGGACTAGGGTCAAGACCAAGGGTTGGTGAGGTAGGTGGGCTAGGCTCTGCACTGGACGGTTCTGGTGCAGATAGGGTAAATGTGAGTGAAGGACTTGGTAGACTATAAGGGAGTTAGATAATTCTTTCTCATTGGGGTCGTGAAGATTTTTGAAAGTGACAGAAGCATTAGAACCAGTATACCAAAACTTTGCTTCATCAAAGGTCACATGCCTAGATATGAACACTTTATTTGACACAGGATCAAAGCACAAGTATCCTTTATAATTTGTTCTATATCCAATAAAAATGCAGGCCTGATTTTGGGAGACATCTTTATAGAATTATATGGCACCAGATAAGGATAACAACTACATCCAAAAACTCTTAAAGAAGTGTATTCAGGGTTTTATTTAATAAGAAGTTCATACGGTGACTTGTTATCAAGATTAGGACTAAGGAGCTTGTTTGTAAGGTAGGTGACAGTTTTGAAAGCATCTACTCAAAACTTGTTACTCATAGAGGCATAGATCATCATACTCAGTCTGGTTTCAACATGTTTATGTTTTCTTTCAACAACTTCATTTTGTTAGAAAATACAGGGACAAAAAATCTGGTGCTTAATACCATGTTGATTTAAAAAACTTTAAAAAGGCCAAACTGAGAATCTTGTTACCCCATCACTGTGAAAAAATTTAATTTGGAAACCAATTTGTTTTTCTATAATCTTTTTAAAAGTTTCAAAACAACTCAAGGTGTCAGGTTTTCTAACTAAAGGGAACAACCAGAAAAAATAAAAATAATCATCGACAAGCAACATGTAATATCTATGACCTTTTGTAGAAATTACAGGTGCAAGACCCTATAAATCAGTATATATAATTTCAAGAGGATGAAAAACAACAATCTCAGATAAACTAAAAGGTAATATGAGTTTTTTCAAGCATGCAACTAGAGCATAAATCAAATAAATACATTTTATTTTGAGGTAAGTGTCTAGAACTAAAAATATCCATTAGACCCTGATTAAGTTATTTGAGCCTACAATGCCATATGTTAGAGAAAGTATATTTCTAAGCATGAAACATCCCTACTTTTTTTAGTTCCTCATTTTCCTAGTTTCAGATGTATAATCCGCCTTCACTTCATCTCTTTAAGAGGTTAGACATGTTCTTCAGATCCTCAACATAGAAACATATGGGGTGAAACTCAAAGAAACAATTGTCATCATGTGTAAATGAAGCAACAAAAAGTAAAATTTTCTTAATTTTAGGAACAGAAAGAACATCTTTTTGTATAAAAAACTTGTATTTTAAGGAGAGTTTTATGTTACTTATTGTGGATATGGGCAGATTAGCATCATTACTAACCATAACTCAATTTAGACTCTGATATTCCACCTTATTTGTTATACCCTCTTCTTCTACTGTTATATGATGGGTGGCGCCTGTGTTTGGGTAGTTCTCAACTAAGGACATGTTCAAAAAAGAAGTAAATGCCTTAGGAATATCCCAACATTGTATCGCAGTATAATTTCTTTAGCCACAAAACTAACAAATAACCCCTGTTGATTTGGATTTCCTTTTTCCTGATTACCATTACCTTTGTCGTGATTATTTCCTGTAAGAAAACTGTGACCACGATCACCAAAGTTCTCAGAATTTATGCCTCTACCTCTGCCGCCACCTCTACCTCCTCTAAAATGTCATGAAAAACCCTGACTATGACCTCTACCTTTTGCTTATCAAATGGATCATTTTCTATTGATTCAACAACATATCATATGATTTATAAAAGAATGATAGCTCATTAAGCATAGTAATAGTAGTAACAAAGCTCTCATATTCATGAGTGAGGCCATTTAAAGATTAATGCATCAAATCATCATTATTCATTATTTTATTAGCAACACTTAGAGAATCTGCAAGAAATTTAACATGATTTCAATATCCTATCATGATTTTTTTTTTTTTACTAATATCTTGGGGATCTTTCTTCATTCGCATGATTCTAAGGCTAGATTGAAAAGCATAAGCTTTCTCAAAGGCTACCCACGTGTTCCTAGCAATAGGGATTCTAACAACTTGACTAAGCACAACCTCAATCACAATGGACTTAATCCAGCTTAGGGGCTAGCTAATTAAGCTTTTTTCACACATGATATTCATGATTTATAGGGCAAATTTCACCTTCCTTAGCCATAATTAAATATTACTCTGGAGCAGAGCATGAGTTACCAACAAATTTAATCAAATCTTAACTAAACATAATTGGTTCAATCTAAGATCGTCACTACCAATAATTATTGCGATCCAATTTTATCGAAATAAGGCTTGAAAAGGCTATCCACTGGATCACGACATTAAAAACCAAAGATGCAGCCATGGATGATGATGCTGACGCATATGAGGAACTCATGATGATAGGCACACAAACTTCAGAAATCCAAGGACGATCCCAAGACAAGAGGGAGCACACTCCCATAAGCATAACTCCAAATAACTATTTTTCAATACCCGAGGTATGCACAACCTCAACTCTGAGCCCCATAAGAAATCTGGGTTGAGTCCAAAATATAGCCTGGTCAATTAAAAAAAATCAAATTATGGATTTGATCCAAGTAAAAAAACTCAAAATGGATGTCGGTATATTTTGAAAAACACATTTTTTGAACCAACTCATATCCAAAATCGCCAAAATAGACCTTCTACGAGATCTATGACTCACAACGGTTCTAACTAGGGTCCTAGTTCACATTAAACTCTTAAATTTTACCTAAATTTAACATGATTTTAACTTGAATTTTGCTCAAATTTAAAAGTTGAGATAAACAAAATTTGCAGGTGTTACAATGCTCACACACTCAACTTGATCATCTTGTTTATCACTCTGTTTATTTGACCATTTGCTTGTCAAGTATGAGTTGTCTGACCTCAAAGGGGTTTGGCTTAGTGGGATGGAGCTAAGGCCTCTAAGCAAACGGTTTAGGTTCAAATCCCATGGGTGTCACCCCTTGCGCAAGCTGAAGCATGGGGCTAAGCCCATGGAGTTTTATGCTACCAGGACAATGATCGTAAGTACCACAAGTCAAGCCAGTGCGACTAGGTCTTTGATCCTGGGGGTGGTTTCTCTGTGTAAATATCAAAGAAAAAAAGTATGAGTTGTTGGACTTGCTCACGGTGGGTAAGTCCATCGCTCTTTTTTTTTTTTTTAATAAGGAGAAACCACATACATTTAAGAGGTCATGTTATGGCTGAGAGGTGCCATGTTGACTGTGGTCTTGTTTGGATATTCATGATGTAAAACTTCACAAGTACTAGCTCCCCCACCCACTAACGATAGTTTGTCATTGGCTTCAACTCTGTAGCAAAGGATGTACGTGCATCCCGATTATAGAACTTGGCAACATCCTTTAACTTGAATGCCTTAAGCTGATCCACTTAGCCAGGTGTGCAGAGCCCTTGAGAGTAATAAGTCCTTAATTGGATTCAAAGAAACCAAAATTTAGGGAGTTTGTTTCTTTTTTTTATAGGCAGAGTTTGTTTCCTAGTGTAACATGTGTCTGACACATACATATTTCGATAACACAAATGTTTAATAGTATCTCTTGCAATTAAGTTGAACATAATATAACCATCAACGTTTTCCTTCAAAAGAAAAAAAATCCTTGAAAATCTGAATTGAGGTAAAGGTTAGCCCACCCATTCTTTGACAGTAAAAAGTATAAACATGGTCCATGTGCGGATGTGAAAATCTAAAATTAAAAATGTGAATGCAATTTTGACAATGAATAAAAACTTGGATGTCATTTGGATATAAAGTTCATTCATGGTTGCTCATACATTTTGTTATTTAAATGTAAGGTCCATTCATGGATGTCATGTGAATGTAATTTTGACATTACATTCATTCCATTCTTTCACAAAATGAAGTCACTCATACATTTTGCATTCATTCCATTTTTTCACAAATTGAAGTCGCACATACATTGCATTCATTAAATTCTTTTACAAATTGAAGTTGTTCATATATTTTCATTCTTTCATAAAATGAAGTCGCTCATACATTTTGCATCCATTTCATTCTTTCACAAATGAAGTCACTCATACATTTTGCATTCATTCCATTGTTTTATAAAATGAAGTTGTTGATACATTGCATTCATTTCATTCTTTAACAAAATGAAGTTGCTCATACATTTTGCATTCATTATATTCTTTCACCAGATATTACCCCAACAACCACTATCTTCTTCTTTCCCATCATCTTCACATTCACCATATCCAACAACACAAATACCACTCTCCTTTTCTCCTCCACCACCATCACCCCACCATTTTCTTTTCCTTTTCCATCTACCATCACCGGCCACCCATTGGCCAAACCATCCAGCCGAAAACCTCCCATGGATGGAGGATGGCTGGTGATTTCCAAACCTCAACCCACCACCTTCCTCCACCCCTTATTATATTTCATTTCATCTGATCGTTGTTGCCAGGGTGCAACCTAGCAGCGACTTTGTCGAAGGGTGGCCTCCAACCACCCTAGACTAGTGACATGCTTGATCGCTAGTCGATGGCCCTACCAATGCTTCCTCCACCCTTATTTC
The DNA here is from genome assembly GCF_984573655.1 of Nuphar pumila. Lineage (NCBI taxonomy): Eukaryota > Viridiplantae > Streptophyta > Magnoliopsida > Nymphaeales > Nymphaeaceae > Nuphar > Nuphar pumila. Next base: position 54,009,379 of record NC_143250.1, on the reverse strand, counting down.
ATATCCTTTCATCCGGCTGCTGCTTATAGGGTGCAGGCCAGTCGGGAACTTTGTCGGAGGCTGGCCACTGGCCACCCCAGACCGATGGCACTCTTGGTCGCCAACCGGTGGCTCGATTGGTGCTTCTTTAATATAAGTGGTGGAGGGTGGGTATCAAAACCCTAGCCTCCACATTCCCTCCCTCAACCCATTGCGATTGTGGAGGGATTTGAGTGAACCGGTTTTTTGAGAATTAGTTCATCTCATCATCGACTCACTCCTCCTCTCACATCCAGGTTCACTCTCATACCTCAGGAACTGATTCTGCTAATCAAAACCGATTCTGAACTCAAACCTAACCCCAAAACCCATGTGTGTCAAACCAAAGTGCTCTAAATGACTATCTTAACCTCTAAAATCATACCCCAACCCATTGTTGTCATTCCAATCCACCAAATCAGTCTAAATACTCTTATTTTGACCCATCTAGCCTTGATTTAGACCCATACCCACTTCAACACTCAACTATACTGACCCAATATGATTCAAATACCATTAATAACCCAAATCCCTACTCATACCGAGCAGGTCAAAACCAAACCCAAAATTTCAATCTTAACGCCACCCAAAATGGATCTTATTAGACCCAAACATAGCCTCAATTTCAATATGAACCGAGTCAAAACCAAACTCAATAATATTATGGGTATAGATCAGGTTCAAACTATAGTTGGCAAACTCAGCGAGTCAACTCGTGGCTCGCCCGATTTGTCTTGGATCGGGACCTAACAAAGTTAAAAAAGTAGTATAACTCAGTTAGGACCAAACTCAACCAAGTCACATTTTTACTCGACCGAGCCCAACTAAGACTCAACTAAATTTATCATTGACTCGGCCAAGTCTTAGCTACCATGTTCAAACTTCATTAACTAAAAGCATGTTTGGGTAAAAGCATTAAACATGTTTTCCTTAAAAATCAAAACATTAAGTAAAAACATTAAAAGCTTTCAATTTTCCAAAGCTAGATTTGAAAATATTTCTACTTTCCAAAGTTGCATTTGGTGTTGGTACTCAATTAATGAGAATTTATTAGCATGAGAGTGCGAACTAAATGATAATATTTAATACTGTAATAATGATAATAAATAGGTATTTTACCAAAGTGACACTATTTTAATGCATCCAATTAACTCTTACAAAATTATCTATAATTTCTAAAAAAAATATGTTTAAAATATAAAATATCATGATGACAATGTGATATTTATGGTTTATCAAGTACATTATGATATTGTGAATAACACACTATTTTTCAATTTTAAATAGTGAAAATACCATTTTTTATATTTTAAAATATACAATTTCTAAATTATGTTTATTACTATATATAATAAATTACACCTAATATGGTATTTTATTATTTTTATCATAAATTATATTATTATTATTTATTTTGAATAAATTAAATAAAAATTCTTGACTCACCTTAATTACCGAGTTGACTCACTTAAGTAAGTCAGTTGTATGTGGTCGATCCGATACTGAGTCTTGAGGATGCCAACCATGGTTCAAACCAATCATATCATTCCCAAACCTTGATCCAGACCTAGTCCGAGTTAAATATGAGTCTAATTGCATGTTATTATCCTGATCATGTCACGATCCAATCAGATCATATCTATCTATGCCCAATTATCATCCTATACAACCCAATCATATCCTACCTATATCCAACAACCTAGATACCCAATCCAAAAAAACCTTACTCAAACGCATCTTCCTATCAATCGAAGCTACAACCTCACCCAAGATCCACAATTGATCCAAACTTAGTCTCTTATCCAAAATAAGCTGCAGGTCTCAAGATCCAACCTCACATCCTTAGAACAAGTTATCAAACATGTATTGGATATTAAAGCAAAGCCGAGACAAGAAGTAGAGAGACCCCTACATGTCCTTAAAACTACTCATACTCAAGTAGAGGCTCATGTGAAGTCCAGTTCCAAGAAGACTTCTATTAAACCTCTCAGAGGGCCTTTTCTGACCCTAGATCCAATTAAAGAAAATTTAGATCCAGAATCATGTGAAGAGTCCAAATCTCTTTTGTTGAATCTTTCTAAACCTATCTTGGACTCTCATATCTCCATATCCAAAAACATTGTGGTCTAATCCCAAAAGAGCCACCCCATGCCTTACCTTCTTTCGAGATCCAAACTTTACCCATATTCACCTCACCTAAACCAAACCAAACTTGCCCCACAACCTAAGTTTTTTTGGAGTGTATCAACATCATGTGGAGCACAGGATGATAAAGCAAGAGATATATGTTATTGTGATCATTGAAATTTTTTTCCTCTTGTATCCCTATTTTCCTTCCTTTTGCCTTTCTAGCCTCTATTCCCTTTTTAAAGAGGAATAAAAGGATAGAAAAGAAGAGAGAAGAGAAAATAAAGAAGAGAGAGGAATTCTTTTACAAAGGTCTCACTTGACCTTAATTTTGAAAAATATTTTGAAATTACTCGCCTCCGTTTTGAAAATTTTGCTGAAAAATGGAGAGACGAGATTCGCTCGTTGGTACGAGGTTCGACCGTTCCTGACGCCTTTACGAGGGGTAATCGAACCAAGGATCGAATTTATGCCTTTTGCTTTGCCTAAATATTATTTAAAAATTTATTCTAAGTTTAAAATGCACAAAGAATCATGCTTATGCAAATGCAAAGATGTATGCTTGTGAGAAATAGAAATTTTGGGATTTTTTAAGTGATTCTGAAATAAATTTGGTAAATGGAGTGAAGAAATGATTCAAAAGGCTTTTGAAATTGGTTTGAAAAAGTTAGATTTTGAATCTAACTTGGATTTTGAAATATATCTGGAAGAAGGGACTTGAAATTCCAAGTCTTGGAATTATCAGAATTTGGAAAGATAAGCCTTCAGATGAAAAGAAAAGGAATTTAGGCTTGGAATTTTGGAATAAGATTGGATTTTTAAAATCAGAATGGACTTTGAATTTGGATTGATTTTTCAAGAATCGATTTTGAAAAAGGAAATTTTGAATTCAAAACCTAAAATAGGAATTGAATTCAAATTTAGGCTTTTAAAATTGGCTTTGGAATTGAGAATTGGAAATAGAACTGGATTTGAAATCTGGAATGAGATTTTGATATGAAACTTGGAATCCTAAATGGAATTGGATCTGAAGTCTGGAATCCAAAATGGAATTGGATCCGAAGTCTAGAATCCAAGATGGAGTTGAATCCGAAATCTGGAATCCTAAATGGAATTGGATCCTAAGTCTGGAATCCAAGACGGAATGAATTCAAGATCTGGAATCCTAAATTGAATTGGATCCGAAGTCTGGAATCTAAGATGGAATTAAATCCAAAATCTAGAATCCTAAATGGAATTGGATCTGAAGTCTGGAATCCAAGATGGAGTTGAATTCGAAATCTGGGATCCTAAATGGGATTGAATCCGAAAATCTGGATCCAAGGTGGAATTGGGTTCTAAATCTAGAATCCGAGTTGGAATTGGGTTTTGAAAATCCAAATGGGACTTTGAGGATGGACCTGGATTTTGGAAATCCAGATTTGAATTTTAAGAGTGGGCTTTAAACTTAGGAAAAATCGAATTTTGAGATTTTAGAATCAATCTCAAAACCCTTATTTTGAATTGAGAATCAAGACTCAATCTTTAGGTAGAACTTTGGAGAAAAATAAAGGATAAGCTTGATTTAAAGCTTGAGTTTTGAAATCAGAAGATGAATCAAGAATTTCAAAGTTAAATTGAACTTTGAAACTTGATCTGAAATGCTAAATTGAATTTGAAATTGAATCTTGGAAATGAAAATGAATTTGAATTTTTCAAAGTTGAATTGAGTTTTGAAATTTGATTTGGAATTAGAATTTGAATTTTGAATATAAAATGAATTTGAAATTTCAAAGTCAAATTGGACTTTGAAAGTGAAGTTTGAATCTTGAAAATGAGATAGAATTTGAGAATAGAAAGATGAATTTGAAGTTATAAATAAGAATTGAAGATTGATTTGAGAAGTGAAGAAAATATTTGAAGATATATCTCAAAATCACTTGGATTTTAAAAAAGAATGTTTGAAAACATGATGTAATTCTATCCTAACTGATGAAATTAATTAAAGAATTTGAAATTGGATTTGAAAAACATATTTCATTCTTTAAGTGAATTGAAATAAGATTGAAGATATAATACATTTCTGACTATGGTCATAAAATGTATTATATGATAATCATATTTAAATTCAAATGAAGAATAAAACATATTTTGGTGCCTTTATAGGGTTTAAGATTAAATTAACCTTCAATATATCCTGACTATGGCCATTGATATATATCTTGAATTAATTTTAAATTAAACTCTAATAAAGAGAGAAAATTATTTTGGAAACATGATGATTTTTTAAAAGGATCCAGTGTGGATCCAATGTTATTCCATAAAATCCGAAAACCATAAGTTTTGTTCACACCTTGACTATGGCCATTGATGTAAATCATTAACTTAGGATTTAATCACATTTTATAAAATAGTGCACGTGTCATTCGTGCTCCCATTTGTGAAATTTATCAATAAAGGAGAAAAATAATATGAAAAACAAACAATTTCTAAGATATATGCATGCTCATACGTTTTAATCTAGTGTTGGGAAGATAAAATTTTCATCATAATCTAGCTATTACATCATTGAAATGGAATTTAAGATTGCAATTTCTAAGCTAGGAAAGGGAATAACATTTTCCGTATATTTCCTGCAAAAGACGAGTTAGTACAAGATAGAAAGAATTTGCAAACATCATATTTGAATTTAGAGTGCAAATGATGAAATATTCATGCATATGCCTTATATTAATGAGAAAACGTATATATATATGTATAATGAAAACCTATATGAGAAAGATATATGCAATACCTTTGGGGTAGATGCAAGTCTACATGTGTTTGCCTAAGGGTGATGCAGAGGCTAAATGGGGAATGCACATGACTTTGCCTAAGGTAAGGTATAGGTTTAATGTGGGGGATACCTATAAAGACAGTTTATGACAGTCCATTTAAACTGTCGTAGGACACAAGTAACTAAGTGCTATAATGTATCTAAGTTGCAGTGCATATACAGGTTTTAATGATATTAACATTGCTAGGATATGCATGTGTGGTAGTCAGGGATGATATGCCTAACCAACTGTAGTGAGAAGCGTGTTTGAGAATGGAGTCACAGGCATGCTTGACAGAGAATGAATTTTTATTAGCTAACAAAAGGTTGATGGGATGTATTGCTTATTCAGAAATTCCATATGATGCTAGAAGATGAGACACAACAGCAGGTAGGTGAGACTTATGTGGGACTTAACTGAAATAAAGATGGAGGCTAAAGGTTACATGGCTGTTGGCAGCAACCTAGAGTGTAGAAACAGAAACAGGTATCCCTGAAGCAAATGATGCACAAGATACAGAAGAAATCATATTTGCAAAATGATGCTTAAACTCATAGCTGACATGTGATGAAGTAATGTGCATAAGTGTTAATGAAAAGGTGCAGAAAGCACAGAAAAATGACGAATAGAATAAGTGTTGAGCACAAACTAAGTGCAATGGATGCATGATGTATTGAGGGTGACATCTGTAGACACTGATGAGGTAAGATGCTATAACACAGATGATGAGGGCTCAATTTGTTTTTGTGGTGATTTTAGAGACACAACCAGAGGCTTGTTTTTAACGCGGCTTTTCCCTGTATCTGACTAATTTTCACCAACCATCTGGCTCCCTTCTTGATCTTCAGAAACTTTACCAGGGTCTCAACCCTCCTTGATCCAGCAGAACCTTCTTGAGCGGACATGAAACTATGATCATTAGCTTCCCATTAACATATCGATGCCATTGACTTCAACATTCTAAACTTCTTGGAGCCAACTGTCCAATGATTTCACACTACTTAATCGAATAAAACATCTCAGACAATCTCTATTCTGTATAACATATAAGGTGTATGCAACAGTGGATTACTATGGGTTGAATGATGAAGTGGTGATGCTGCTACAAGTTGGAGGGGGCTAGGCTATAGGTGGCAACAACCAATGTGGTGATGAGTATTGATAGGATTTACAGTTTGATCTTCAGTTCCTCTCTTTCCACGTCTGTCTCCAAGCCAAATATAGCCACCAAAGCTACACAGATCTCCATGTCTTCCCCTTCTAAGCCACTCAATCAAAACAAGATCCATACGTTATTTACTTGATTGAGATACAAGTGACTAAGTTTGTTACCAGTCCAACCACAACCCTGTCCATGCCATGTTTAATGTACAAGCTGGGTATGGAATTCACTGTTCCTGCATTTTTCCTTTATTTATTTTCATCATAATGAAGCTACGCGTCATATATGAACACTTCATTTGAACTGTCAAACAAACTAAAAGGTATTCTTGCCATGTGCTTGAATTTATATTTCATGCAAGTGCACAATTCACAATGAAACAATGAACCTGGAATCTCATATTTGCAAGTTTCAATGATGTAGAATATGGACTCAAAACAGCACAATGAACTAGTGTACAATACATGAAGCAAAATTGTTAGAATGGCATCAAAAGGTATTGTATTTATAAGCACATAACAACAGGTCATACTAGTGCTAAGAAGGCACACAAAAATAAGGAGACAAAAGCATTAGCTTGCAATCAAACAAAACAGGTATATCTGTATATAATCACCAAGCCTGCTAAATATGAAGGCAAAGAGCAAGCTAGAATAAACAACTACAATACTCGTTCAAAAGCATTTGGTTCTAACTAACTTCTGTATTGGAATAAATGTTTGACATTGAGTTCATTACAGTTTTACATTAACTTATCGAAATTTCCAACTGATTCATATAAAATGCAAACCATACAAACAAAATACGTTTGCATGAACTTTTGACCTCACGCATCCTTATATTATCTTCTTGATTCATGTCATTTGATATCACAGAAAAATGTTTTATATGCAAAATTGAGAATTCACAACTTCTTAAACCAATAATTATGAAAGTAGTAAATCTCCAAATGTCAAATAGTTCAACTCAGATCAAACACATCACCAATCCTTGGCTTCTTACTCTTTATTTTTTATGGCTACTAACCTGAGGTCAACATCTAATAGAAAGCACTGAACTCTCTACTCCAGGAGTAGATGGTGGAGAGTTTTGAGAGTCTTGGGAAGTATCAGTTTCCCTGTTATACCATGTCTTCACAGGGGTCACTAACCCAAAACCCAGTGTGATCGAACCTCCCTAATTTCATCATAGAAGGCCCCTATTGACAACTTCTCTTCAGACGCAACTAGCAGAACACAAAGAGAGGGGGAGGAAATAAGTTGACAAACCATGCTTAAACCTGGTTATTCAATGCCGATAAGCAGTGGCCAGTAGCAACCTGCTGACCTCCATCATGTTGTAATTACAAAGAAAATGAACAAAGGCAAAGGGAATGATGCTAACTATTAGGAGAGACCTCAAATTCAATACAGCCATTTAAGGTCCTCCTACACCGATGAATGCTCAAACAAATAAAATAATAAAAAAGAAAAGGAAAAGAAAAGGAAGAAGAACCAATTACAAATCACATGTTAACTACCAGAGATGCAGGGAATCAAAGCCATAGAATATGACGTTAATGCGGATATGAAGTTATAAAACTTGCAAATCTGTTGTTTAACAATAATGTTGATTCAAATAAAAGCAGATGTCTAGGTGCCAGAGACCATAATGCCAACGAGAATCAGAATGAAATGATCAATAAAAGCGAAATTTCCCACATCGAGAGCAGAGATCGTGATATAAACAAGAAATAAGAAAATTAAAACGAAAGTAAAACTGGGAATTAGTAAGGAGGTCGGATTGGGGGTTCAAATGAACCATAGAGATTCATCGAATCCGGTGGTGTGAGCAAAAGAAATCGGCAGAACCAATAAAAGAAATGAAACAGAAACTAGCATAAATGTCAGAATTAAGAAATTCCATTTTGTTGTTTGCAAAGAGGTGAACCAATCCTGCTATATGCAGGTCGTCTCCACCACCAACGCGTTGTGACTAAAAAAAAAAGAATAAGCAAAGAAAATCGGAATAAAGTAAAAGGAGATATGATGAAATGGGGATGTTCCAAAGAGATCAAAAGAAGAAGGAGGTGACCGCTTACCTCTCAGCCGCAGGGGATGGTCGATCTCTTTCCGGATGGTCCGAAGCTTTGAAGCACTGTAGGGGATTTGAAGGAGGGCACTCTTTTTTTTTCTTGTGGAATTACTGATTGAAAGAGAGGCAAAAACTGGATTCCAATCCGTGGAGGGGTGAGCAACTGATGGATAATCGCAGGAACAGATGCACTTGATGAATCAGAGAGGCTCGATGGTGAAGGGAGGTGAATCACGGATGATGAGAAAAGATGGATGATGCTAAAAAGAAAAATGGATGCCCTACCCCTTCTCGATGCCTGTTATTATAAGCCTCAGAAGGATCGAGAAGGAGTGAAGCAGTTGGGGATCAGATGGCTGAGGAAGGTGAGGATGATCCAAGGGTTGGAAGGCCATCGTCTCCATCGTTCTTCCTGCGGTCCTTCTCGCAACGGATGGCCGTTGGAGTTTTTCATACGAGGTCCATTTTTTTTCAGAAATTTTCAGAACAATGGTTTGCCTTCTAAACATTTTTCAAAAGAGTGGTTTTAGCTAAAGAAATGTTTTCAAAAAGAGGTTTTTAGGCTTTATATATATATCTATCTATCTATATCTATATCTATATATATATATTGGGTGTTTTTGATATGAAAACTTTGAAAACTTAAGGGTTTTAAACTAATTTTGCGAAAATTAAAAATATTTACAAAAAAAGTGCTTTTTGAGAATTTGGGTTTGAATTTTGGAAATTTCTTTAAAAAAACTGGTTTAGATCTGGGTTTTGAGAAAATATTCGAGTTTTTAACCTTGAATCGAGAAATACAGATCATCGAATCCAAATGGACACCGGATCGACTGTCTGCGCCTTTCAAAAATTCTTTTGGTATTTTTGCGAATGTAATTATGAAGATTGGATAACGAGGCTCAGATTTGGATTTTGATATTGGGTCCAAATCCAAAATTGAGTCAGATATATAGAATGGATTTGGATTCCAGTGAGTATGGGCAACAACTAGAATTTAGTTTGAAAATGATTCAATTTACTCAGAAAATGGAGACCAGGGGCAAAAGGGAGATATTTACAAAATTTTGAAAAATTTGGGGTGTTCACAGTTATCTCCTCATGTGCTTCTTCACACTAGATCAAACTGAAACTGGATCGATTTGATCCAGATCAACAAAAAGGTGCAATTAAAGACTATAGAAAGTTTGGAAAGGTCATTTTAGGCTTCTAGATACATATTGGAGCATATCCTGTTTGTTCTATTTAGTTTTTAGAGCAAGAAAGTTATTCGGTTCTATATTGTGGACCCATAACCCACAAAGTGGAAACAAATTGAAAGAAGTACAAGCTAAAAGAAGGAAACCCTATTATCGACAGTGAGAGAGGGGGAAGAGAGAGAGAGAGAGAGATTCCAGAGGAAAGAGGGTTCAGTCTATCGTGACTGCCCTCTCATTCTATTAATAATAAAGATGTAAAACACTAGGGTACGAAAATACCCCTTTACAGAGTGTTAATTTACATTATACATGAACTGGGTCTGGACCCAATCCATTACATAAATGGATCGGGTCAGATATACATAATGAAGATAACGATGACTTCTTTTTAGCCTCCCTCAAGTTGTGCATGGTGTTGGACCGTGAACAACTTGTTCTTCAGAAACCAAAATCTATCATTTGTCAACCCTTTAGTGAGGATATCAGCAACTTGTTCTTCAGTTGGCACATACATAGGCTCAATCTCTTTGTCTTCAACATTTTTTCCTAATAAAATGTTGATCTATTTCAATGTGCTTTGCTCGACTATGGTGAATGGGATTGAATGACATGTTGATGGCACTTTGATTGTCACACAACAACAGTGACTGAGCAATCAGTTCTCCCATTTTTGTCAGAAGATGTCTTATCCATGTACCCTCGGCCGTGGCAGTGGCCATCGATCTGTATTCAGCCTTAGTGCTTGATCTAGCAACCGCCTTTTGTTTTCTACTGCTCCAGGATACCAAGTTTGGCCCAATGAAGCTGCAGTAACCGGATATTGATCGTCGTTCGTCTGGATCACCCGCCCAATCAGCATCAGCATAAGTAACGATCTCATGCCCCCCCGCCTGGATCTAATTCTTCCTTGCCTTTGTATACCAGCCCATCACCCACTGTACCCTTTAGGTAGCGAAGTATACGTTTGACTGCCTCCATATGTGACACACGAGGTTCATGCATAAACTGGGATACCTGATTAACCGAATATACTATGTCGGGTCTAGTAAAAGTCAGGTATTGCAACATGCCAACTAAACTGTGATACTTAGTGGGATCTCCATATATATCCCCTTCTTGTGAACTCAATTTCTGATGAATGACACTTGGAGTTGTTAACGACTTACAATTTGTCATGCCTGCTCTGCCGAGAATTTCCAACATATATTTGTGTTGAGTAAGGGTAAGTGTATCATTTTTGTTATCAACTTCTACCCCAAGAAAATATCGCAGCTCTCCCAAATCTTTCATCTTAAATTTCTGATTTAATAACTTCTTCACCTTCTCAATGTGACTTTTACAATTCCCTGTGATGATGATGTCATCTACATATATCAACAGAAGAGTAGTAACTCCTTGTTCATTGTGAATAAATAATGAGTGATCCAGAAGAGACCGAAAGAAGCCATGCCGTTGTATTTCTAGAGAAAAACTGTCGAACCAGGAACGAGAAGCTTGTTTCAAACCATAGAGTGCTCTCTTTAATTTGCATACATATTTTTTGGCGTCTCGTTCTGCATATCCAGTGGGTTGTTCAATGTAGACCTCTTCTTTTAAATCCCCGTGCAGAAAAACATTTTTTACATCCAGCTGGCTCAATGTCCATCCATGTTTAATGGCTAGACTCAACACAATGTGAATGGTCCCCATCTTAACTACAGGACTAAAAGTTTCATCAAAGTCTTGTCCTTCCTCTTGTGTGAATCCCTTGGCTACAAGTCGAGCCTTGTACCTTTCGATGCTCCCATTTGGTTTATATTTTATCTTGTACACCCATTTTGACCCAACAACATTTCTGTTCAGTGGTCTAGGCACAATCTCCCATGTCCCACATTCATGTAAGGCCTCCATTTCTTCATTCATTGCTTCTACCCATCTTCTAGAGCTCGCAGCTTGATAGAACATGAGAGGCTCATCCTCTTTACTTATGGATGTCAAGAATAACTGAAAATCCAATGAAAAGTTTTTATAACTTACCCACCTGTCAAGCGGATGTCGAATCCGTGAAGATCTTCTGATATCCATTTGCTACGAAACGGATGATCCAGATGGATCCGTATTCATACAAGGAATGAATGAGGGCTCTTTCTCTAGCCGGGTGTACACAATACCCTTATACCTTGTTGGCTCCAAGTCATATGTGACAGTTTCCTCCGTTTGAGTCTCATTGGCTGAATCTTCATGTGCTCATTCTGACTGCAATTTTTTGGACAGTCTATTGTACCATTGGAGAAGAGTTCTGAATTTAACCATGGGTAGTATACCTCAATGCTGGAGCTTGAGTTATCAGTATCCACCATAGTTGAATTAGTATCCTGATCAACAAAGTTCATTTCATCGAAAATAACATTCCTTGATATTTTGACACGCTTACTGAGGGGATCATAACACCTGTACCCTTTGTAATCTTCTGCATATCCTATAAACCTGCATTTCAAAGCCTTATCTTGGAACTTGTGCCTGAGTGAGCTATCAATGTGCACATAACAAACAAACCCAAACACACGTAATTCATGATAATCAGGTTGTATTCCAAAAAGAGAGAAGTATGGTGACTTATTTTCTAAGATACTCATGGGCAAGCGATTTATCACATGAACTGTGGAGTGGAAGGCCTTAGTCAATAATGATACAGGGAGATTGCTCCCGTGCATCATGCTCATTGTAGTCTCAACAATATGTTGATGCTTCCTCTCAGCAATCCCATTTTGTTGAGGTGTATGAGGGCAAGACACTTTTCTTTTTATCCCATTATGTTGAAGAAAATTAACAAAATCACTCAAGGAGAATTCACCTCCTCCATCACACTGGAAGTTAAGAATGTTGGTAGAGAAATGATTTTGAACAAAAGAGTGAAATTTCTGGAATAATCCAAAGACTTCTGATTTGTGCTTCATAAAAAAATATCCAAGTATAACGTGAGTAACTATCAATGAAAATAAGATAGTATTTACTGCCAGAAAAAGAAGTAATTGGAGCAGGACCCCAGACATCTGAACAAATGATCTCAAATGGCCTTGAAGCTCTTTTATTAATAGAAGCAAAAGGTAAAGCATGACTCTTACATAGATGACAACTAGAACATTTTATATCAACGACTTCTGAACTCAGACTGGACTTAGGAATAAGATTATTCATGACAAGTTTTTCAATGAAATGGTGACCACAATGGCCAAGACGACTATGCCAAAGTCTTGGCTTATTACTTTCAGAAACAGTAAATATAAAATCAGAATAAAAAACTTGACATTGGTGAGGCTTCAAGGATGAATAGTTGGAATGAATGGAGGAAGGATCTTCTTGAAAGATGTACATGTTGCCCCATCGTTTTCCTTCAGCGAATGTTCTCCTCGTGCGAAGATCCTTGACATAAACAGAAGATGGAGTAAATTCAACTGAAGCATTAGCATCATCAACAAGTTTTGAGACAGAAACAATGTTCTTTTGAATATTAGGAGCATGGATGACACTTGGAAGTTTAAGAGAGGACTTTGACATGTGTATAATGGCATTTTCAGTATGTGAGATGGCATGATGGGATCCATCTCCTGTGACTATGCTATTCTTTCCAACATAAGGTGTAAGAGTCAAGAGTTTACCTACATCACCTGTAACATGAGTAGCTGCTCCGGAGTCGACATACCAAATTCCTTTGTCATTTTGCTTCATATTCAATCCTGCCAAGGCTGCCAACAACGACTTTTTTACTTCTCCATCCTTTCTAGCCTCTGTTTGTGGAGCTTTCCCTTTGTTTTGAGGATTAAACCAACAATTTGCTTTAATGTGCCATTTCTTGTTGCATAGGAAGCAGGTGGGAATGGGTCATTGTCCCTGGATATTGGGTGTTGGAAGTATGCCACGACCTCCATAGTTATTTCTCCCTTGGCCTCCTTGTCCTCGAAAAGAACTTCCTCTTCCTTGACCATAACTCATTCCCATAGCCAGCACATCTTGTGTTCCGGAATTCCCATGAGAGGCTTCAGAGGGACCTTTTAGATTCATCTTGTAAAACCCATGAATTTTAAGGAATTTTCAATGAAATAAAAATGTGTGTTTATGTGAAATAATATGGTTTATGAAATATTCAATGTGATTTTGAGGATTTCGGGTCAGTAGAGCGAACCCGGTAACGAATACTAGAAAGGGTACTTGGATCCGGACTTTAGCGAGATCTGATGATCTGACCCGGTTCACGAGGCCAAGTGGAGAAATCTGATGGTTTCGAGATAATAGTGTGAGATCGGAAGCACATTTATGGTGAGAGAGTGCAAGTTTAGAACCAACGGGTGAAAAAATCCACTTGAAAATGGAAGAAATCCATCAACAAGGAAAAACGTCCAAATATGACATAAAAAGAATTTTCTTGCAAAAGTAAACACCAAGTGATGGTGTGGTGTAGTGGTAAGGCACATGGTTGTTGGAGCCACAACCCAAGTTCAAAACGCATGGTGTGCCCACGTAAAAGGGAAAAGCATTATGTTTTTTTTTATGAAATCTGGAACGAAACTGAAAGGGTTATATACAATTTAATTCACACCTTTTGCAACGAAAAGTAACATAGCACAAGTGGTTGGGCTCGTTACCCCTTAGATTGAAGACCCCAGTTCAAAACCCCTTGTGCAAGGATTTTTCCTTTTTGCACAAGAAAAGTGATACTTTTTTACTTTGGTGAAAAAAAAATTAATAAAATAAAGAAGATGGTAAAAATGTGGGATCTTGGCCAAGCTTACTTCTTAGGCCTTTTCAGCTCACTATACCAACATTGGTGGGGAATTCCACCAAAAAGGAAAAAGGGTACCCATAAAGCAATCAAATGGGGAGGTTAGAGAAAATCTTGCCAAAGGAGAAGGAGGGGAAATTCTGGAAAATCGGTGCACCCACCAAAAACGTGGGATGAGGATGGAGCTTTGAAGTTTTAAACTTTATAACCCCCCTAATTAAGAGGAGTTAAAGGAGGGGCTCAAGGGAAACCGTGTAACTCTCTCTCTCTCTCTCTCTCTCTCTCTCTTGTGCACAACCACCATTGTTGGAAGGTGAAAGTTTTCTTCTTCGTGACCAAGTGTGCTCTAACGTGAAAAGAAGAAACACAAGAGACACGATTAACGCCGGTAAAAGCTTCAAAAAACAAAGGTAAGGGGCATTATTTTCATAAGTACGTGATCAATGCCCAGTGGTACTAGTATGTGCGTCATTTTTTTAGCACAAACAAGGAAAAATATAGGAAGATGAACCATTTTCAAAGTCAACTACATGGCATGCATGGTGGACGTTGATGGTGGTTTAATTTACTTGTGAATAGTCAATGATGGCTTATTCTTTCTTATTATTCAGTTAATGTATTAGACAAATTCATGGAGGTTACCATATTACAAATGTATTGAATGCTCAAAAAAAAAATCTGGGAGAAGGACCATGTACAACTCACATTAGTTAGGCTATTTATCATACATGAATTTGAGACCTTCGGCTGGGTATATCAGGCCTGCATAACTTGCTTAAAATGAGAACTGAACAACACAGTTTATGATGTACAAATATTGTTTTACATGGCTGTAGTATTATCTAGTTATATTGCATTACTGGTCGATGTAAATCAAAAGCTAAGTGGGGCATTGTCATTTAGATTGATAACCAGACTATCATAGGATTTAATTTATGTATTATAGTCGGTTTTGACTTCCCGAATAATATCAAACTATACTTTACATGTCCTCACCTAATCCTCAAATTTCAGATCGATAGCATGAATGTTATTTGTGTGTCAGCGTGAGTTTAATGGTTGAAGCTACAGTTTGGTTCACATAACAATTTTTTTTGGTTTGTATGGACTAATGAGACTAGACGTTATCTAGGTTTTTGTCCATATTGGGATGAATGTTCAGATCCATTTGCAAAAAAAAAAAAAAAAGATATATGCAGTGTGCTCATACTAGGAAGCACGTTATTTTCTAGTTATAAGAAAAAAAAATGTATTTACACTTTTCTACTCTGCATGTATCTATCTACTTGAAGTTGATTCTACATAGGTATATCTATGGAACATGATTTTTCACATTTATATAAAGTTGAATCTGGTTTTTTTTGTTTTGTTATGTTCATGAACACTTGTATGTGATTTTTCATACTCATATACATTGAATGTGGTTTTGCATGTGGAAATAAATTTGAGTATGGTTCTGTGTGTTCAAACCCATGTGAATAAAATTGTTCATGAACACTTGTATGTGATTTTTCATACTCATATACGTTGAATGTGGTTTTGCATGTGGAAATAAATTTGAGTATGGTTCTGCGTGTTCAAACCCATGTGAATAAAATTCTGTTTTACAAATCCAAAAGAAGAAGAACAAACAGATAAACAAACCATGTGTACTCCTTAGCAGGTGAAACAAAAATGAGGATGGGCTAGGGTCGGCTTGATCCCAGCCTCCATCTTGTTACCCTCATGATCATGGACTTGCTGACCCTGATGGTCATTCTGTTCCTGACCTAATTTGGGTCAATTCGGTAACTTGAAAAAAAGGCTGGTCGAATTTTGATGCAGCCTCCACAACAAGTGTTGAGGGCGCTGTTAGCCCTGAGTGAATTGCAAGCCCTGATGGTGCTGCGGAAGTGCAGCCATAGAAAAAAATCAAATCAAATCAAATAAAATAATTTTTTTTGGAATCCTGGCAGACCAATGAC
Source organism: Nuphar pumila (assembly GCF_984573655.1). Taxonomy (NCBI): domain Eukaryota; kingdom Viridiplantae; phylum Streptophyta; class Magnoliopsida; order Nymphaeales; family Nymphaeaceae; genus Nuphar; species Nuphar pumila. The sequence goes on along the minus strand of NC_143250.1, from coordinate 53,993,282 downwards.
TCCCTTTTTGGGTGGTAGTTGGGGCCGCACCCGTACAAGTATGGAAACTGGATCGATGGGTCCAGTTCCTCACCGACCGTGGATGACTGGTAGGACACTATCCTGGTCGCGTTACCTTGTGGTGGCAGTCACAAGGTCACGACATGTCACAGGCTCATTGTAGTCCGAGCCCAGTTGAAAAATACACTAAGTGCAGGGTAAAACAATGCCAATACTATTAATAATAATAAATAAAGGACTTGCTACGAGTTCACAAGTCTAAGGTAAGAGCATTTACGAAAAGAACATATATTTCGTTAGCCGTGCCACATGGATGGCATCGTTCGTGGGGTACGATATGTACTCCCTAGAATAAATATTAGATTAAAGAAATTAAATAAAAATAAAGACAAGATACAATTTCATGGGATTTCAGTGATCCTAAAGAAGAAGTATATCAAGCAAACCATGCCACGTAGATGGCATGGTTAGTGGATACGAATGCGTATACCATAACTCAGAAAATGAATGTTTAGTTATGGGCTTTGAGTCGAGCCATATTCTGAGAACTGTTACTTTGTGATGGTGCTTTTGGCACCCTGGCCCTATAATGCATATAAGGTGTGAACCCTAAGTCGGGTTCGGGATTTTGGAAATCCCCTGTGGTGCGATGTCTTGCACAGGAAAAACAAAGGCTAAAATGAATGCAAAATCATAAAATTGTGTGGTTCTGGGTATACCTGAGAGACGGTATATGTTACCGGACCCCTCGTGGTGCGATGGATCGCACATGGTTATACAGAAAATAAGAAATGAAATATAAAACATAAAACCTTCAAGATTTTGGGTACACCTGAAAGACGGTGTATGTTACCGGATTCTCAGGGCTCTGGGTACACCTGAAAGATGTTGTATGTTACTGCACCCATGATCTACCTTGGAGAGGGTAGGCGGTACGAGCTTCGTAGACGTTCGTGTTTTCGTGAGAGCTAGGCATCTCACCGTATGGTCTCGGTCCGCTACGAGGTCTATGTCTGTGCGTACCCACAGGGTAAGAGTAAGATAAACATTAAATAATTTAAGTTTACTGGAAACTTATTTCTGAAGAATTATGTACTAGTGATATGACTTTCGTAAAACTTGTAGAATCTACAGCTTGTGCTAATGTGGATAAATATATCTTTAGTTCAGTCCTCTTTTGCACTATATCATGAATTAATAAGCATAATTATTTTCTTAGAATGATATAAATTTCCAGACTAGTTATATCTGTAGTTGTTGCACATATTTGTACACAGGACACTGAGCACCACATATAAATATAATGCTTCTTACGCAGACAGGGGAGTCTGACCCTTCTGCTTTAATTGTTTTTCAGGTAGCAACTAAATCGGAGCATCGTGGGCGTCGCATTTGGAAGTAGTCAAGAGATCTCAGTTTTCAGTGTTTCCTGTTTGAACTCAGATTAGTAGATTTACATTTCGGTTATGAGATGTAATTAATGACATTAATGCTTTAATTAATGGTATGCTTTTAGTACTTCTCTGTTTTCTCCTGTAATGCACCCAACTTGTGTTTTTCGCACTTTTGCTATTTCGAAAAAAAAAAATTTACTCCAAAATTTTTACTATAAAAAGTTGGGGCGTTACAGCTTTGGTATCAAAGCAGGACTGAAAAATCTGAGATCTTGGCTCTTCCAGCGACCGCGATGGCTCTGTAACTATGTAGAAATGTTGTTTTCTTAATGTAGAGATAAAAACATATAATTGCATATTATATTTTCATGAATTTATAACTAAGGTTGTAACGACTTTTTTATTGCCCAAACAAATGGATTGGGTAAACCGTTGCAATGATATTTTGGAGATGCTACATAACCTAGCTGAAGTGGTAGGCCGGCAGGCTGCTGTAATGCAGCTGGTGGGCGACAATTTACATCATGTGACCCATTAGAGGATACATAGAAGATGAGTGCCACTTAAAGTACCGTATAGATATTTTTTTTTCTGGATGGGAAGTATGGATGCGCTTGAGGGCGTAGCTTCCCTAGCTAGTTTCGTGTATGCTCCTGTGAGAGTTGAAGTTCTGGACCGAAACTCAGAGACTGCTTGTGTATTTTACCTTCTCGAAAATGATTGGTGAATCGTAACGAGTCTCAAAATTATTATCCCAATCGCATTAGAAACGATGATTGTGTTGATAAGAGTCATCGGATGAGGCTCTAAGTTAATGTTTTTCCTTTTCCAACTTCGTTGGAGATGTTAGTGACTCTATCATTGATGAAGGGTACCTTATCGAATAATCTTTTGGACAGAAGGCGAAAGCCTTGTCTGTACCCGTTGAACTTTTGAGTTCCTCGTAGGAGGATGTTGTAGATCCCCAGTTGTTCTTGGTGATGAGAACCTAAATGATGTTATATGCTTAGCAAATGGCTTCAGGGTTGCTGATGATGGCAATCGACTCCTGAGAGGGTCATAGTTGGGGACTACATAACACCAGACTTCTGGGTGTTGTGGTTTTTGAGAGAGCATTGTGGGAATTCTTGTTTCCCAACCACAGTTGAAAGGGATTGTGGTGAGTTGTGTTGGCTCAGGTGGTGATTCCTGGTAATGCCAACGTTGTCATTAGGGTGGTGATGCTCTAATGATGTCATTAGAGTGATGATTCTCTAATGAGGGTTGTTGAAGTAGTGATTTTTCAGCAATGCCGTTAGAGTGGTGATTCTCTAACGATGCCGCTAGGGTGGTGATTCCCTAACGATGTCATTAGAGTGGTGATTCTCTAATGAAGGTTGTTGGAGTGATGATTCTCCGACAATGCCGTTAGAGTGGTGATTCTCTAACGATGCCGCTAGGGTGGTGATTCCCTAACAGTGTCATTAGAGTGGTGATTCTCTAATGAAGGTTGTTGGAGTGGTGATTCTCCGACAATGTCGTTAGAATGATGATTCTCTAACGATGTTGCTAGGGTGGTGATTCCCTAACGATGTCATTAGAGTAATGATTTTCTAATGAGGGTTGTTGGAGTGATGATTCTCCGGCAATGCCGTTAGAGTGGTGATTCTCTAACGATGCCGCTAGGGTGGTGATTCCCTAACGATGCCATTAAAGTGGTGATTCTCTAATGAAGGTTGTTGGAGTGGTGATTCTCCGACAATGCCGTTAGAGTGGTGATTCTCTAACGATGCCGCTAGGGTGGTGATTCCCTAACGATGCCATTAGAGTGGTGATTCTCTAATGAAGGTTGTTGGAGTGGTGATTCTCCGACAATGCCGTTAGAGTGGTGATTCTCTAACGATGTCGTTAGGGTGGTGATTCCCTAATGATGTTGTTGAAGTGGTGATTCTTCAACAATGGCATTAGAGTGGTGATTCTCTAATGATGTCATTAGAATGATGATTCTCTAATGAAGTGATGATTCTTCAGCAATGTCGTTAGAATGATGATCTTCTAACGATGTCATTCGAGTAATGACTCCTTATTTATGATATCAGAGTGGTAATTTTCCAGATAGTGTGTTAGAGTGGAAATTCTCTAACGTGGGTCGTCTAGAATGATGATTTTCTGACGATAGTGGCCTTACGCGGTGTCGCTTGAGGTTGTTCGAAGAATATATGTATAGAATGAGTTATTGCACCAATAAATTTTATTGTGGCTCTGATTGAATTGCGCATCGTGCATTTGAGAACTATGAAAGATTGCTAGGGATATTACTTAGCAAGCATAATTGGGTAACCTAACGATTAATGATTATTATGTTTTTTCTGTCCTGATAGATGGCATGGAAGGCCAGGTGCAACGATATTATGGACACTGTGAACAATCTTGCTGAGGTTGTGCAACAGCAGGTGGTTGCAATGCAACAGGTGGGTGCGAACCTCCAACAGGTGGCCCAAGATAGGCAGAACATAGGTACAGTCACTTACAAGCGCTTTATGGAAATGGATCCTCCTGCTTTTAAGGGCAAGACGGACCCTAAAGCTGCAGAGACATGGATACGCGAGATAGAACGTATTTTTCGTGTTCTGAATGTTCCAGAGGAATACAAGGTGAACTTCGGTACCTATCGTTTGAAGGACCATGCTGAGAAGTGGTGGGACACGATCTCTGCAGTCAAGTTCCAGAATGAAAGGGTTACTTGGGACGAGTTCGTTGAGGTTTTTAACTCTTCATATTTTCCTAAGCATGAACGTAGTAAGAAGATGCAAGAATTTCTAGACCTACAACAAGGGGCAACAACACTGGCGGATTATATCACTAAGTTTCGCTATCTAGAACGATATTGCCCAAATTTATACACCGTGGAAGAGGATCGAGCAATGAAGTTTGCTCGTTGATTGAAGCCAGCTTTGAGGACCAAGGTGTTCACCCGAGGGCCAAAATCACTCGATGAGGCCATCGAAGTAGCGACCCTATTGGAAGAAGACTGAGTCAAAGAGCAAAAGAATCAATGGAATAAACCCGAGCAACAGATCAAGGTGAGTACTAATGAGAAAAATCCTAGTGAAAGGGAGTTCACACCACCAACAAAAAAAGAAAATGCGGCGAGAAGGCTACCCGAACCGCCAACAACAAAGAAAATCGCAACAGCCAAGGGTTCAACAAATTTGTCGACGGTGCAATGAGGATCATCCCTTCGGAGTTTGCCCTCTCTATAATGGCAAGTGTTTCAAATGTGAGCAACCAGGACATATTGCTAAGTTTTGCCCGAAGAAGTCTACTAAAAATTTAGTTTAAGCTGATTCGACTCCATTGAAAGAAAAGATGTGCCATTAACTAAGAAATACCATAACTTTTGTGTCGATTGATGTTTGTGATTTCGCGGACGAAATCCTTTTTAAGAAAGGTAGGATGTAAAACCCATGAATTTTAAGGAATTTTCAATGAAATAAAAATGTGTGTTTATGTGAAATAATATGGTTTATGAAATATTCAATGTGATTTTGAGGATTTCGAGTCAGTAGAGCGAACCCGGTAACGAATACTAGAAAGGGTACTTAGATCCGGACTTTAGCGAGATCCGATGATCTGACCCGGTTCACGAGGCCAAGTGGAGAAATCCGATGGTTTCGAGATAATAGCGTGAGATCGGAAGCACATTTATGGTGAGAGAGTGCAAGTTTAGAACCAACGGGTGAAAAAATCCACTTGAAAATGGAAGAAATCCATCAACAAGGAAAAACGTCCAAATATGACATAAAAAGAATTTTCTTGCAAAAGTAAACACCAAGTGATGGTATGGTGTAGTGGTAGGGCACATGGTTGTTGGAGCCACAACCCAAGTTCAAAACGCATGGTGTGCCCACGTAGAAGTGAAAAGCATTATGTTTTTTTTTATGAAATCCGGAACGCAACTGAAAGGGTTATATACAATTTAATTCACACCTTTTGCAATGAAAAGTAACATAGCACAAGTGGTTGGGCTCGTTACCCCTTAGATTGAAGACCCTAGTTCAAAACCCCCTATGCAAGGATTTTTCCTTTTTGCACAAGAAAAGTGATAATTTTTACTTTGGTGAAAAAAAAAATTAATAAAATAAAGAAGATGGTAAAAACGTAGGATCTTCGCCAAGCCTACTTCTTAGGCCTTTTTAGCTCACTTTACCAAAATTGGTGGGGAATCCCACCAAAAAGGAAAAAGGGTACCCATAAAGCAATCAAATGGGGAGGTTAGAGAAAATCTTGCCAAAGGAGAAGGAGGGGCAATTCTGAAAAATCGGTGCACCCACCAAAAACGTGGGATGAGGATGGAGCTTTGAAGTTTTAAAGTTTATAACCCCCCTAATTAAGAGGAGTTAAAGGAGGGGCTCAAGGGAAACCGTGTAACTCTCTCTCTCTCTCTCTCTCTCTCTCTCTCTCTCTCTCTCTCTCTTGTGCACAACCACCATTGTTGGAAGGTGAAAGTTTTCTTCTTCGTGACCAAGTGTGCTGCAACGTGAGAAGAAGAAACACAAGAGACACCATTAACGCCGGTAAAAGCTTCAAAAAACAAAGGTAAGGGCATTATTTTCATATGTACGTGATCAATGCCCAGTGGTACTAGTATGTGCGTCATTTTTTTAGCACAAACAAGGAAAAATATAGGAAGATGAACCATTTTCAAAGTCAACTACATGGCATGCATGGTGGACATTGATGGTGGTTTAATTTACTTATGAATAGTCAATGATGGTTTATTCTTTCTTATTATTCAGTTAATGTATTAGACAAATTCATGGAGGTTACCATATTACAAATGTATTGAATGCTCAAAAAAAAATCTGGGAGAAGGACCATGTACAACTCACATTAGTTAGGCTATTTATCATACATGAATTTGAGACCTTCGGCTGGGTATATCAGGCCTGCATAACTTGCTTAAAATGAGAACTGGACAACATAGTTTATGATGTACAAATATTTTTTTACATGGCTGTAGTATTATCTAGTTATATTGCATTACTTGGTCGATGTAAATCAAAAGCTAAGTGGGGCATTGTCATTTAGATTGATAACCAGACTATCATAGGATTTAATTTATGTATTATAGTCGGTTTTGACTTTCGGAATAATATCAAACTATACTTTACATGTCCTCACCTAATCCTCAAATTTCAGATCGATAGCATGAATGTTATTTGTGTGTCAGCGTGAGTTTAATGTTTTAAGCTACAGTTTGGTTCACATAACAAATTTTTTTGGTTTGGATGGACTAATGAGACTAGATGTTATCTAGGTTTTTGTCCATATTGGGATGAATGTTCAGATCCATTTGCAAATAAAAAAAAAAGATATATGCAGTGTGCTCATACTAGGAAGCACGTTATTTTCTAGTTATAAGAAAAAAAATGTATTTACACTTTTCTGCTCTGCATGTATCTATCTACTTGAAGTTGATTCTACATAGGTATATCTATGGAACATGATTTTTCACATTTATATAAAGTTGAATCTGGTTTTTTTTGTTTTGTTATGTTCATGAACACTTGTATGTGATTTTTCATACTCATATACGTTGAATGTGGTTTTGCATGTGGAAATAAATTTGAGTATGGTTCTGTGTGTTCAAACCCATGTGAATAAAATTGTTCATGAACACTTGTATGTGATTGTTCATACTCATATACGTTGAATGTGGTTTTTCATGTGGAAATAAATGTGAGTATGGTTCTGCGTGTTCAAACCCATGTGAATAAAATTCTGTTTTACAAATCCAAAAGAAGAACAAACAGATAAACAAACCATGTGTACTCCTTAGCAGGTGAAACAAAAATGAGGATGGGCTGGGGTCGGCTTGATCCCAGCCTCCATCTTGTTACCCTCATGATCATGGAGTTGCTGACCCTGATGGTCATTATGTTCCTGACCTAATTTGGATCAATTAGGTAACTTGAAAAAAAGGCTGGTCGAATTTTGATGCAGCCTCCACAACAAGTGTTGAGGGCGCTTGTTAGCCCTGAGTGAATTGCAAGCCCTGATGGTGCTGCGGAAGTGCAGCCATAGAAAAAAATCAAATCAAATCAAATAAAATAAAAAATTTTGTAATCCTGGCAGACCAATGACTCCCTTTTTGGGTGGTAGTTGGGGCCGCACCCATACAAGTATGGAAACTGGATCGATGGGTCCAGTTCCTCACCGACCGTGGATGACTGGTAGGACACTATCCTGGTCGCGTTACCTTGTGGTGGCAGTCACAAGGTCACGACATGTCACAGGCTCATTGTAGTCCGAGCCCAGTTGAAAAATACACTAAGTGCAGGGTAAAACAATGCCAATACTATTAATAATAATAAATAAAGGACTTGCTACGAGTTCACAAGTCTAAGGTAAGAGCATTTACGAAAAGAACATATATTTCGTTAGCCGTGCCACATGGATGGCATCGTTCGTGGGGTACGATATGTACTCCCTAGAATAAATATTAGATTAAAGAAATTAAATAAAAATAAAGACAAGATACAATTTCATGGGATTTCAGTGATCCTAAAGAAGAAGTATATCAAGCAAACCATGCCACGTAGATGGCATGGTTAGTGGATACGAATGCGTATACCATAACTCAGAAAATGAATGTTTAGTTATGGGCTTTGAGTCGAGCCATATTCTGAGAACTGTTACTTTGTGATGGTGCTTTTGGCACCCTGGCCCTATAATGCATATAAGGTGTGAACCCTAAGTCGGGTTCGGGATTTTGGAAATCCCCTGTGGTGCGATGTCTTGCACAGGAAAAACAAAGGCTAAAATGAATGCAAAATCATAAAATTGTGTGGTTCTGGGTATACCTGAGAGACGGTATATGTTACCGGACCCCTCGTGGTGCGATGGATCGCACATGGTTATACAGAAAATAAGAAATGAAATATAAAACATAAAACCTTCAAGATTTTGGGTACACCTGAAAGACGGTGTATGTTACCGGATTCTCAGGGCTCTGGGTACACCTGAAAGATGTTGTATGTTACTGCACCCATGATCTACCTTGGAGAGGGTAGGCGGTACGAGCTTCGTAGACGTTCGTGTTTTCGTGAGAGCTAGGCATCTCACCGTATGGTCTCGGTCCGCTACGAGGTCTATGTCTGTGCGTACCCACAGGGTAAGAGTAAGATAAACATTAAATAATTTAAGTTTACTGGAAACTTATTTCTGAAGAATTATGTACTAGTGATATGACTTTCGTAAAACTTGTAGAATCTACAGCTTGTGCTAATGTGGATAAATATATCTTTAGTTCAGTCCTCTTTTGCACTATATCATGAATTAATAAGCATAATTATTTTCTTAGAATGATATAAACTTCCAGACTAGTTATATCTGTAGTTGTTGCACATATTTGTACACAGAACACTGAGCACCACATATAAATATAATGCTTCTTACGCAGACAGGGGAGTCTGACCCTTCTGCTTTAATTGTTTTTCAGGTAGCAACTAAATCGGAGCATCGTGGGCGTCGCATTTGGAAGTAGTCAAGAGATCTCAGTTTTCAGTGTTTCCTGTTTGAACTCAGATTAGTAGATTTACATTTCGGTTATGAGATGTAATTAATGACATTAATGCTTTAATTAATGGTATGCTTTTAGTACTTCTCTGTTTTCTCCTGTAATGCACCCAACTTGTGTTTTTCGCACTTTCGCTATTTCGAAAAAAAAAAATTTACTCCAAAATTTTTACTATAAAAAGTTGGGGCGTTACACATCTCATATTGCAATAATTTCGCATGAAGATCTTCAAACTTTGGAAGTTCTGGTAAACATAGTAAGGTTGTCGTCATAACATGATAGTCTAGCCCCAATCCACTCAAGGTTTGTTGTACTTTATCTTTTTCACTGACAAGACACCCAACAACGGCCAACTGATCTGTGATGCCTTTCATTTTATTCAGGTATTCCATAATAGACATGGAATCTTTCTTCAGCATTTGAAATTCTCGCTTAAGAAACATAATTCTTGCCTCAGAAATTTGTGAATATGTTTGAACTAACGTATCCCACAGTTCCTTTACCGAACAATCATCAGGAAGAGCAATAAGGACCTCCTGTGAGAGAGTTGAAGTGATGTATGCCACTAGTGATTGATCCCTTTTCATCCAAGCAACATATTCTGGATTCTTGTGAAGAACAACAGATTGTTCTCCTTTATCGTCCGCCTTTTTTTGCGAAAGGAATTTTGGAGGCGGTGGGATCGATCCATCCAGATGACCAGAGAGGTCCTGACTCTTTATAAACGGAATGATCTGTCTTTTCCAAGTTAAGAAATTGCAGTTATTCAGTTTTTCAGAGACTAGTTGACCGAGAAAACTTGAGGACAGACATGATTGTCCATGAGTAAAATCCATTTGATGAATATGTTTGAACTGACACTTAGGTATGAAAAAAAAAACAGAGGGCTCGGCTAACAGAAAACTTGAGGACAACAATGATAACAAAACTCTTGACCAGTCAGAGCAATCGGTTGACAGAACCAACGAAACCAGAAAAATTTTCAGATAAGGGAAAACAGATGGCTGCTAGCAGGTGATACTCAGCAGGCAGTTCTCTTTAGAACCAACAAAAATACAGATCAGCAAAAAAAAGGAAATCACATATTGACAGTGATTAGCAGGTAGCAAGGAATCACATATTAAATGCAGGGAAAAACAACAGGAAAACAGCAGGGATTAAATGAAATTACAAATCAAGAGAGACAGATTAACAGTGATTAGCAGGTAGCAGGGAAACCCAGATTAAATGTAGGGAAAACAACAAGAAAACAACAGGGATTAAAGGAAATCACAGATCGAAAGAGGATCGAATTTTTCACAAAGGAAAGGGGAACCTGATTTAATTAGACACAGATTTTGCTGATAGAAGCACGCTGATGGAGCCACACAGATTGACGTTGTGATTCTCACACAGATTTACGTTGCTTTGAGATCCACAATACCATGCAGATTCACGCTGGGTCTTTGAGATTCTTTGAGATTCTTTGAGATTCACGCTGGGTCTTTGATTCACACAGATTCACGACTGATAGATCCAGATTCACGTGGCTTTGAGATCCACAATACCACATAGATTCACGCTGGGTCTTTGAGATTCTTTGAGATTCACGCTGGGTCTTTCTTCACACAGATTCACACTGTGATTCACTCCTAGATTTTTGCTCTGATACCATGAAAGAAGGAAACCCTATTACCGACAGTGAGAGAGGGGGAAGAGAGAGAGAGAGAGAGAGAGAGAGAGAGAGAGATTCCAGAGGAAAGAGGGTTCAGTCTATCGTGACTGCCCTCTCATTCTATTAATAATAAAGATGTAAAACACTAGGGTACGAAAATACCCCTTTACAGAGTGTTAATTTACATTATACATGAACTGGGTCTGGACCCGATCCATTACATAAATGGATCGGGTCAGATATACATAATGAAGATAACGATGACTTCTTTTCACAAGCATGATCGAAATTTGAGGCAAAGTCTTCTCCAACCTAGAGAGAATGATGCAAGAGTGGAACTTCTACAATCCGAGTTCATAAGAAATCCATTTGGATCCAGTTTAGTTTAGGGTGATTTGAGTTTGTTTATTTGAATTTAGAGGTTTATATCATGTAATAGATCCATCTAAGAACCAATTAGGATTGTGATTTTTCTTATTCCCTATAAATACTTATTATAGTAATTGTTAAGGGGATGCTTGATTAATTGATATTTCAGTTATTTCTTCAATTTTATGAATTATATTATTATTAAATTTTTATTATTTTTGTCTTTCGTAGTTTAATATGCATAGGAGTATTGTAACATATATTTTTTGTGTGTCCTCGGATTCGAGGTTACATCATACAACCATTGGGAATGAGGTATTTATTAATGAACCATGTTAAATGAGTCTATGTTATTAAATTGAGTTCATACAATTTGCACCTATGATTTTCATCTCAATAGTTTCATGCCTTCATTAGTACCAAATATTTACCATAAATAAATAATATATAAATATAAATATAAATATATAAAATAGATATATAAATATAAATATAAATATAAATATAAATATAAATATAAATATAAATATAAATATAAATATAATATACATATATATACATACATAAACATATACGTATAAATATATTTATGTAGTAATTTGTTGGTTATGCATACATTCTCGTTCTACCCCTTCAAAATCGTAATTTTTTGGTATTTTTTTCTCACATTCAACACCATAGATGTGATCTATCTGTTTTGTTTAGTGGGAAATGGTTTTTGGATCACCAGAATCTGACCTGTATGCAGGGTTTTTTGGTGATCTAAAATCAATGGCGATGAAGACATCAAATTTTTTTGGCTCATAAAAATACATTTTTCATGAAAAAGTATGATCCAGGAGTTGATTCTCACTAAATCGAGCATGCTAAACACATCTAATGGTTTAGATCTATCATAAAACACTTTAAACTAAGGGGCAAAATGAGAAAATAGGGCCTAATATGTTTAGTTCTTATATATATATATATATATATATATATAGAGAGAGAGAGAGAGAGAGAGAGAGATTCTTAATGCAAGGTGTGAAAAAGGTATTTTAATCAGGTTCGGGTTTACCACTTAAGAATTTTTTTGGATTCAGATCAACATTGACGTGTTTGTATTCAGTTCTGATCCAATCCATTTGCATGTAAAAACCTTGATCCCGCCATCTTTAACCAGATCAAGTGTTACCCCATATATCTTGGATTTGAATTAAACTTTACATCATCGAATTTCGTTTTATAATTGGATCAGGCAGGATCCAACCCATTTTCAGCCCTACTAAGTACTAACAAACCAGCGGAGCACTCGTGGGCTGAACAAAATTAGCAGTAGCACTGAAGCTTGTGTTTGGGGAGGTCTTTCCGGGCGTGTCTGACATGTTCATGTGCATCATCCGATGACATCGACCCAACTATCCAAAAAAGTCTCCTCCAAGTCCATTTTTTTTGAAAGAGAAGGCCGAGGTTAGGCAGAACCCTACTAGTTATACAACCATATACCATTGGGATTCGAACTTGTAACGTCCCAACATAAGGTGACGTGCACTAACCGGAGCACCCCCCGTTGGTCCAATTCCAATTTATTGCTTTACTTGTTGCTAACGTCATGAATCTTGTGACATTCATATGGTAGGTCCCCCTCCCCACTGAGGATTACACTCATCTTTAACCTTGTAGTGGCTTTGGAATAGGGGCGGAGCCAAAAATCCAAGTTAAGATGGGCACAAATAGGGATTTCAATAGGTTGGGTTTAATATAAACCCGATCAATACCAAACCTTATAGGGTCAGGGTCGGTGACAAAGAAGGTTCATTTAGAATCGAGGTTGAATCTTAAGGATCTGATTAGTATATATATGGAGGTAGGTATAGTTTGTGAAATTACATACCAGACCTAGATCCGACACAAGTTCCTATTAAGATCCATGGGTTTTCAATGTAAAAAAGATAAATGTATTATTTTACCGGTTCCTATAATCTTTATGGGACATGGGTATGGTTTTGCCTATTGTGGATTCATTGGACTCAAATTTGAACTTGTTGGGTTTTTTCAGGCTAGGTTTAGACCACAGAGGTGGGCACAGTTTGGGGTCAGGGTGCGCACTAATTACCAAACCTCCCTATTGGGCTTTTTCAGGCCAGGGTGAGCACGTGTCCACGCTGGCCCATACCTGCCTTGGCTCCCGGTTTGGAAGTTGTGACATCTTGTCAACTTAGTGATGCTCACAAGTTGCCCCTACTTGAAGAGTGGAGCCCTCATGGGTTTAAAAACCGAAAAATGATCATTCTGTAAGGAAAATGACGTGTTTACAAAAATGCCTCATAATTTTCTAATTTCGGTCATCGAATGGATAATGTCGCAGGTTTTCAAAATTGTCTTGATGCTTCGACCCCCTTAGGTGCACATTTTCTATTTTTGCACGTCATGATACTAAAATAATACATCTATGAAACTCGTCATCAAAATCGAATATGAGGTTGCAATTTAAAAAAAAAAAAGATACGAAATTCTAAATAATTTACAAAATTCATGACGAGTTTCTCGTGATCACCTGCAAAAATCATAAAATTTACAAAAGTCTGATAATTGCGAAATTACAGACGAGTATCGCATGAGGTATTGCAAAATTTTAAAATATTTACGAAAGTCGAATATTGCAAAATTACAGACGAGTATCGCATGAGGTATTGCGAAATTTTTTATTTGCATCACGCTTGTGTTGCGAAATTCTTTTTTCTTGCGAAATTTTGTCTCTAATAAATGCACATTTAGGTTTCTTTTTTTTTCTCATTTGTATCTGAAAAGCGTGGTAACCCCAATCCTCCTCTCTCTAGAACCCTAACCCTTCTGGCGAATCCTGTGGAAGTTGTTCACTCTACCTCATGCAAGGTTGTGATATCCTTCTCCTCTACTTCTCTGGTTAGCTATTAAGGTTTTTGTATTTTTTCATTTTTCTCATTTGCCAATTAGGTTTTATGATTTTTAACGATTTTCACATATAATTACTTATTTTTGTCTGTTGCTTGTCAATATTCGGTGGTTTTGTCAATATTTATTTGGGTTGACTGTGCACAAACATTCGGTGATTTTGTCAATATTTTGTGGTTTTGCTGTACGAATGTTACATGTATGATTGTGGAATATATGTCATTTTGTATGTGCAATACCTGAGATTAAGTGAACAAGAAAATAAGGGCTGAACTTGCGGCAATGAAAGTTGATGAAGAGTCTCAGCTAGAGGATGCACATGCGCTTGTGGATGAAAGTTGACAAAGGCGACCATTGTGCTTGCGGCAATGAAAGTTGATGAAAAGTCTTATCATGTATATGTATCTGTTTATGATTGAATTATGTATATCACAAAGAATAAAGTTTTTTGAGAAGAATAAATTGTATATATAATAGGGAATGAAGTTGTTTGATTATTGTTTATATAATAGGTGTTTGATTTATTTATGTGTTGTGTATGTACCTTATGATTGATTTGTTTATGAGAATGAATTGTGTATATAACATAAAATGAAGTTGTTTGATCTTATTTTGTGTTTGACATGTGTTGTTTACGTAAGAGGTGGTTTGTTTGTTTATGAGAATCAATTGTACATGTGAATTTCACAACTGATGATTTTTTGCATCAGAAAAGAATTTTTCAAGGTGTATGCGATTTTTTTGTTCATTCTTTGTAAATCAAAAAGAAATTTTGCAAAGGTACATATAAAAATTTAAGAAAGTTTGATATTGTGAAATTTCTTATTCACATTGCACTTGTATTGCAAAATTCATTTTTTTTTTGTGAAATTTGCCCCCACCATTCACATGAGATTTGTCAAAAAAATTATTGGAGGAGGTCAAAATTTGAGGTTTGCGAAAATAGGGCATTCAAATGCAAAAATGGGGATTAGAAATAAAGCATCATTCTTTCATAAAATGAAGTCTCTCATTCATTGCATTCTTTTACAATCTTTTATAAAACAAAGTCGCTCATACATTGCATTCATTCCATTCTTTCACAAAATGAAATGGCTCATATATTACATTCAGTACATTCTTTTACAAAAATGTTGTTTCTCACTGATTTTTTTATGAGGAGAAACCATAGTATGTACAGAGGTACCTCCATCTCTTGGGACTCAAGAATGTCATATCTTGCATATCTTATATAGAGAGAAAATACTATACTCTGTTGTTATTTTTGTTTTTATATCCCACCCATACTATGTGATTGATTGTTGACTATGAGATACATCGACTTTGTGTTGATGGGGGAGAAAATATATCTATCCAGCTATCACAGTTCATTAGAGCGGAAGCCCTCCATCAATTCTACATCATCATCATTCATGATGAGAACAAGTTCAAATGATAACTTGCAAACTTTTGATTTCCTATCTCATTCATACCATAAGATACACTTACCGAAAAAACTCAGTTTATTAAAGCGAATGATGCATATCCCACCTATACCACGTCATCGAACACTGACTGTGAGATACATCGACTCTTTATTGATAGAGAGATACATCATCATTGTTCTTATTATATATAATAAGAATGAGATGCATATTTTATTTCCAATGCCACCTATACCATAAGATGCCTTTATAAAAAAAAAACCGTTGTCAATGATTCTTCGTCGATCTTTTCACTGTCGATGCTTGACCCTAAAAAAATCCATAATTTCTCACTGTTTAAAGACCACAAAAAATATAGTTTTTGTGAAACCCTATCTTTGCTTCTATATTATGCTCGTACAAACTTTTGTAAGAAAAAAAATCACAATACTTCATGTGATATTCGTCCGCAGTTTCACAATTATCGGACCTCTACGAATTTTATGATTTTCGCAGATGATCGCGCGAAACTCATCATGAGTTTTGCAAATTGTTTGGAATTTCACAATCTTTTTAGAAAAATTGCAACCTTAGATGCAATTTTGTTGACAAGTTTCTAGGATTTATTATTTTAGCATCATGACAAGCCACTACAAGAAATTTGTGGATTAGCGACAGTCATAATCCATCGCAAATCTGTCGCTAAATAGTTTAGCGATGGATAACTTTCATCGCAAGTTCCTAGTCGCTAATTAGCGACAAAAAATATCTGTCGCTACTTTCATTGCTAATTTATGACAAATTAGCGAATGCCATGATTCATCACAACGCCGTCAATAATATGCAGAGATTTGGTTTTGCGATAGATATACATTTGTCGCTAATTTCGTCGCTATTATAGCGACGAAATTGCGACAGATTATAATCCATCGCAAAACATTAGCCGATTCAGTTTTTTGACGGATAAATATCCATCCCTAATCCATCGCTAAATTGGAGGCCGATACTAATTAGCAACGGATAATATCCATCGCTAATCCATAATAAAAAAATAAAAAATAATTAAAAAAATATTTAAAATATAAATATAAAAAAAATCCGCGTTATATAATTTATATATCCTGTGTATAAAAAATAAAGTACACATAAAAAATACAAATACAAAGCAACTGAAACAATTTATCGATCCACTATAATCCTCGCTAAGTTCTAATTATTTAGAAGTGAACATTTGCAAAGAGTTTCTTTTGAAACAACAAGAAGGTACAACAAATTCAACACATGAATCTAATCATCGCCAAGATTCTGAGCATTATCTTCTTCATTGTCTCAATCTGCCCCTTCATCCATGCCTCCATCAACTCCTCTATGTTGATTATCTCTAGCATCCTACAAGAGAAAAGAAAGGTTAGTATTGATAAACAAAATATAATGAAATAAATTATATGCAACGCACCTAATATAAGACAATCAAAATAACATGAATGAATTACACATAGACTAGCCAACAATAAAGTAAAGGACATTAACAGAATTCAGATATGTGTTCTAAGGCTGACAGAAAAAAATTCATAGTGATTCAATCATGCAAATATGTATTCTAAGGTAGTCAAAAAAATATCATAGTGATTCAAGCATGCATATATGTGTTATAAGGTTGTTAAATAAATGTCTTTTGTATCACAATCATGCTTATATGTGTTCTAATGTTGTAAAAAAACTCTCATAGTGATTCAATTATGCATATATGTGTTCTAAGGTTGTCAAAAAACTTTATTAGTCATTTAAGCATACATATATGCGTTCTAAGGCAGTCAAACAATTTCATTGTGATGAAATCATGCTTATATATGTGTTATAAGGCAGTCAAAAAACTTTCATAGTGACAGAATCATGCTTATATATGTTCTAATGTTGTCAAAAAACTTTCATAGTGATTCAATTGTGCATATATGTGTTATAAGGCAGTAAAAAACTTTCATAGTGATAAATCATACTCATATATGATGAAATCATGCATATACTAGCTTAAAATATAACGACATGAAACTTTCATACCTGACAGGCAGCTGCAGACGAAGTTCCCCTGTCCCAAAAAAAGTTGCACAACTCATTACAAACAATGTCGAAAATTGCTTCATGTAAATAGTCACGCATTGTGTCCTTAACAAGCTGGCGGACACCATCCCAAGAATTAGCCGGGTCAATCGGACACTTGGAGTTGATGCTGGCGAGAGAGCTCTGGTTGGAGGAGGCAACGACTAGTGTGGTGTTCATATTACTCACAAACCTGAACACACGACCCTATTTGGGTTCACCAATTGCAGTCACCCATGCTGCAGGATCAGAAGGCAGATGCTGAGTGGAGTCATCGTCATATCGCTCTACCATCTGTTGCTCGTATGACTCCTACAAAGTAATGATTACAGTATAGATTAATAATTAAGAATTACAATGTTCATAGTAACTTGTATATTACATTGTTTATTAATACAATAAATACATAGCGTTGTCATTCTCGCCTTCTCTAATACAAACTCTCATGTGCTCTTATGTTTATGTGCTTCAATAAACACATCCTTGTAAGGCATAATGCATCATTTTTTCTACTTCCTACGAGGTTAAATGATAAAAAAAACTATTTAAAAAGTATGCAACAATATTTATAAATTTGATAATATATATTGATGAGTTACCATTTTTTCAGGTGGCTCCCAAAAGTCTTAGATCTACTTATGTGTAGATGAGCATCGGGCATCTTCGCTCAGTTTTATGCAGCCTTTGCTGAGCGGTTTCAAAATTCATGCCTCGCTCACTTATCACACATTACATCCCAAAAATCTGACCTCATAGTAGGAGGGCCATGATGACAGAATCCTCAAGATTTTTTACCTCAGTTACTACAACTTTCGATGCGCGCAATGTTCTAAAAAATCTACTCAACTCGGATAATACCCTCATATAGGTTTGTCGAACATATCATGAAATGCTAGAGAAATTAACCGTTGCATAATGACATGACAATTATGGCTCTTCAACCCATATAATTGTTCCTCATCTATCTTCACAGCCTAAGCAATGTTAGAGACATATCCATCTGGAAATCTCAACTATCTCAACCATTAACATATATGTTTTACTTGATATAGTCCAAGCACGTACCTTGCCTTTGGTTTCAGTACTTTGCCATTGTGATCTTTGAGTTCCAATTCTGCTCTTTTACATATTACTTTTAAATCCATACGGGCCTTCAGATTATCCTTCATTTTCTCTTTGACATTCATTATCGTATTGAACACGTTATCAAACACATTTTTCTCTGCATGCATCACATCAAATTATATTGTATCAATGAGGTCGACCAATATAGTAGTTCCCAAAATATAGATTTCTTTATCCAATTATGATTCTTCCCAAATCCAAGGTAGGGCGTTGGACTACGGGCATCTGTCAGTCCATATGGAAAGTATCGCAATCGACTTAAAATCTCTATGCCAGACAACCTTGTAGGTGGACCTTCCATTTCAGTTGTGCCTGCTCGGAACACATTCCTTTATCGTAGAAACGGATGGTCGCTGGGTAGAAATCGACGATGATAATCATACCCGCACAACTTCTTTTCATGCGTCAATCTAAAAGATTTTGTATCCTCCATGCAGTACGGACATGCCAACCTCCGATGTGTGCTTCAACCAGATAATATACCATATGCAGGAAAGTCACTGATTGTCCATAGAACAACAACCTTCATATTGAAGTTTTATCTTTTGTGGGCATCGTACATGAGAACATCGTCATCCCACAATATTTTTAGTTCATCAATCAATGACCTTAAGTATACATCAAGATTTTGGCCTCGAGAGGTCAGACCAGGGATCAATAGAGACAAGAAAAGATTTTGACGCTTCATACACAAGCTTGAAGGAAGATTGTATGAGGTGACAAATACTGGCCTAACATGAGTATGTAGTTGATCTACCCCCAAATGGATTAAATTCATCTGTACATAAACCTAACCTAACATTTCTCACTTCCATTGCGAAGGTCTCATGAGTACAATCAAAATGCTTTCAAGCTTCCGCGTCAACAGGATGCGTGATCTTGTCTTCATCATGTCAAACTTTATTTGCATGCCATCTCATGTGTTTAGTTATCCTTGGAAACATATACAATTGTTGCAATCTAGGGGTGAGAGAGAAGTAGCGGAACGACTTGTATGACATTTCTTTTGACCTCATGCTACCATTGCCTCTTGTCTTTGGCTTGAATCGAGGGTGCCCATAAGACGAACATGATCTGCTATTTTCTTGATCTTTGAAAAATAACATGCAGTGATTTGGACAAACATCTATCTTTTGATACCTTATACCTAAAGCGCTGACCATAACCTTCGCACGATAGAAATTTTGTGGCAATTTCTCATCTTTGGGCAATATACTCATTACAATAGAGCCCAGACAATCAAAACATGATTGGCTCAAATTATACTCGAACTTCAAATTCATTAGTTCAAAAACTGCAAACAAGATAGTGTGACTCTCGCAACCATTCCAAAGTGGCTCATGAGCATCTCTAAGTAAATCATAAAATCTACTAGCTGCATCGTTTGCTACTTCTTCCTCTACCCCAGTTGGTATACCACTAAGACACATAGCAGAACCCAGTTCTGGTCCTACAACATCAAATATCTAATCTACATATGAATTATCGTGCATCACATCCACCCGTACGTCAAAATCATTCTAAAATTCTTCACTATGAAGCATTCAATTCTGATAATCACTCACAAAACCCATCTTATATAGGTGATGTCTAACGCCATGAGGTTCTATAAATCGATTGTCCTTACACATTGTGCAGGAGCATCTGATCCGACTTGTGGGATCCACTATACTGACACTTGTCATTGCAAATTCAATAAATCTGTCAACACCATCCACATATTCATGCGATACCTCATTGTCAACTATCCTACGACACATCCATTCACGATTTGCAAACATTTTGGGCGATGGATGTTACAGATACTATCCTAACCAGTTAAAAGAGAATCATAAGAATGCTATGATGAAAAAAATATCTAATTTATCATGCATATATGGTGGATGTAATGATTTGATTATATATATCACACACACACACACACATATACACACACACACATATATATATATATATAATGTCATTCAATCATAAGAACTATAATGCATGCATTGATAATTTAATATTTTCATGTGCAAAACCATTCATTTGAAGCATGTTTGAAGCATTGATAACTTATCATTCATTTTTGTGTGCAAACTCATTCATAACATGATACATTCATTTGAAGCATATTTTTATGATACAATTTCACATGGAAGACATAATCAAATTGAAAATAACTTCATGCAAGCATGTATATAATCACATCAAGCATTGCAATATATTCAAATTATTCATATCAAAATAATGTCAAACATGTACCTGCAACAAACACACTCCAATATCTTTTTAACCACTACCATGACTAGCATGAAATTCGAACTCAAAAAATAAGAGCATTTCTATTTTCATACATTAAAATCATGCTCAGCATGATCTCCGAACTCTATCAAAGCAGTCATAGATATCCAAAACTAAGTGAGTGTGTAAACAAAAAAGT
Source organism: Nuphar pumila (assembly GCF_984573655.1). NCBI lineage: Eukaryota > Viridiplantae > Streptophyta > Magnoliopsida > Nymphaeales > Nymphaeaceae > Nuphar > Nuphar pumila. The sequence continues at coordinate 53,972,344 of NC_143250.1, read as the reverse complement.
GTTGCATCCAAGAAAATAAATAACATGTGATGTGCTTGTATCACTTACTCACCACGGGTATTTATTCGATTTGCATGCTATTGCCTTTGCATTTTTTCTTATTTCTTTTTGCATTGCATTTTTAGCCGCATGTGATGCTTAGCATTAAGTATCACACAATTAGCTCAACTACGCACTTGCAAAACACATTTATATACGAACATGGGTCGGCTGCAGAGTGAGGCTACTGGAACAGGAGGATGACAAGGTCACCGACGTGGGTCAGTTGCCAGGCTGAGCCCGACCCCAACCTCGACCGAGAGGGAGGTGGGGTTGGCTACCTAGTCAAATCTGACCCCATCTGAACAGAGAAAGAGAGAGAGAGGAGAGCAGGGAGGGCCCAAAGGAGAGGGAGAGGGGCGACACAGGGCCCACCTGCCAGACCTTTCCTGCACATAGTGATAGGGATTATCGACCTCTCATCGACTCTCCGATAACCAACAGAAGGAGGAGGGTGTCGCAGGGGCCACCGCCCCCTTGCTGGTTATTCGACAAACCACAATAGAGAGAGGGAGATGACAAGGGTGTGGGGCGTTGGCCACCTGCCGGCCCTCCGACGGGCACAAAGGGACTGAGAGGGCACAACAGGGGTTGTGAGCCTCCTGCCGTCCTCCCAGCGACATAACAAAGGGAGCAGGAGGGCACAATAGGGGGCCGTCAGCCTCCTACCGACCTCCCAACGACATAACAGAGGGAGAGGCAATGCGCAACAGGGGGCATCAACCTCTTGCCGACCTCCCGACGAGCCCAAAGAGATAGGGGAGTGAGGGAGGGTGCGACAGGGGTCGTGGGCCTCCTTCTGGCCTCCCGGTGAGCCAACAAAAAAAAGGGAGGAAGAGGGAGGGCACGACAGGGGCCATCGGCCTCCTGCCACCCTCCCGTCGAGACAATAGAGAGAGGGAAGAGGGGGAAAAGAACTAGAAGACGGGGGAGAGGAGGAGAAGGGAGAGGTGTGTAAGATCCGTAATTTTTTTGAGAAAAATATTCAAATTGTAATGGAAATTTCATATTTCATATTTCATATATGAGCCTTTGTACACGTACATGTGTGTATATATATACGTATAGGTATATATGTGTGTGTGCGTACCCATATATATATTTATATATACATATATTTATAAATATATATATATATATATACACACACACACACATATATATACTAGTGTGTAAACATAAAGCAAATGGATATATATATATATATATATATATATATATATATATATATATATATATATATATTCAATTGATTTAAAATCCTTGAAATCTTTTGAGAATTGATTTTTATTAAAAGAGTTTTCCTTTCTTTAAATGTTTTAATAATGTTAGAAACTGAAGAAATAAATTTAAAACTTAAGTTTAATTTTATAAAATATAAGTTAGAAATGCTGCATTCAAATATTTAAAACCTAACTTTAAAATGAAAAAAATAATAAGGTTTTTGAAAAGATCCAAATTGGAATTTTGAAAAAATAATGGAAGGTTTTCAAAATTTTTGAAAAGGAGGTTGGTTTTAGGAATTTTAAAAAAGTAGTTGGCATGAGCCAATGATTTTTCAGAGGTTTTGGGCGAACTCTAGGGTGCAGCCCATGCTAAATTAATATGGATTGAAAAAAAAAAGTAAAAGAAGAAAGTCAAAGTAAGAGACGACCAACCCCTAAATCAAGGAGGATTTATAGGGGAGTGGTTGGTACCTTTAAAAGGAGTAGTTGGTACTCTTGTAAGGGGAGTTGTTATCATTTAGGAGGGGTCTTTCAAGGGTCTACTAGGAGGAGGGTTTTAGGGGGGGGGGGGGGTGAGATTAGAGAGCCCTCCATCTCACCCTCCAATCCTCAGCCCTCCATCTCTCTCTACTCTATAAGAGGTGTGAGAAGGGGGAGGAGAGAGAAAAGTTACTCTTTTTCTCTTCTCTCCTTCTCTACTCTTTCTCTCTTCCACTCCTCTCCATTTCCCCTCACCGAATTTCCCTAAGTGTGAGAGTGTGTGTGAGTGTATGGTGGAACCCCATCCTAAGCACAAGAAGGTCACACATTCTCCTACCTCAACGAAACCCCAAAGCGAGATTTCTATCCTTGCACTATCATTTTCAAAGGCATAGCATTCGGTTCATGCTATGAAGCACAAAACTGACTTACATTTGATGTATGCAAGTGGTTTTGTGGTGGTTTAGAAACCATAAATGTGCTTTCATTTCATTTAGAAATGCTTCTTGTAAATTCTTTTCCTTTCGTGATTTTCCTTGTTGGTTGGTTGTTGCCCAAATTTTTGCATTATGGAAGTGTTCTGGTTGGAAGTTTGCATGGTCGAGCTGGGCTCCCTTGCAGATAGCCTAGGCCTCATTCTTTTTTGTTTGGGTCATCTTGACCCTGCTGCAGCTACTGCACTTGCTGCAGCAAGGACCCAAACCGACCAAGGTTTGGTCAGTTCGGGCCCCCTCGTGTCTCACTTCTTGTTGCGCCCTTGACCGAACCACCGCAGCACCCCAGTTCAGGGGTTTGCTGTGACTCCTTCTCTTGATCAGCCTGGCTGGTCTGAACCACCCTGGGTTCAGACTTGCCAGGGTGTCCCTAACCGATCAGGAACTCGGTTGGGGCACCACCTTTGGTTGCCCCACTTAGGCAAGCAACCGGGTGTAGGCTGCACCCAGGCTTTGAACTTGGCACACACTTTGGGTGCAGGCCGTGGCTTGCAACCCTGGTCCGAACCCCCTTGGTTTAGACTTGGGGCACACACACACACACACACCCTTTGACCCAGTCAGGTCTGGTCCCATAGGGACCATACCATGTGGCTCAGCTCAGCCCACCTGGGCAATGCCCCAGCCGTGCACCCACCTGGGTGCGCCAGTAGGTAGCGAGGTGCTAGTGCACCCGGGTGACCTTGCTGGCCTTGGCTTCGACCTCTGGACCAGGCTACAGCCTGAAACACCTGGTCTGAACCCTGTTGGTTCAGACCAGGGTCCTCCCTAACCAGACCTTGTTGGAGTGATGCTGCAACCCGTGAGCCTTGTCAGGGCTATGCACTCTCCTTGGCGCTGCAACCGGGTGCTAGTTGCACCTGGGTGGCCTAGCTAGCTTGTTTGCAACCCTTCGGCTGAGCTGCACCCGGCTAGCAGCCCACGGTCTGAGCCTTGTTAGGCTCAGACCTCGGTTCTTTCAAACCAAGTAAGGTCTGGTCCGAAGGACCAGACCCTATGGTCTTGGCATCAACCTGCTGAAACACTTCCAGCCGGCTCCCCCTTTGTGGCAACCACCTAGTCCGAACCGCCCTGGGTTCAGACCAGGGTGTGGGTGAGCCCAGTTGTGCCTGGTTCCACTTGGACCATACCTGGTTGAGCTCCCCCTTAGGAGCTCAGCCAACCGGCTGCAACCCCTTCTCCTTTGTTGCCAACCTACAAAGCAAAAAAAAGAAAAAGAAAAAAAGAAGTGGAGCAAGTTGGGCATTTGATGCCCCGTGCGCTTGCTGTCCAGCAAGAATGGGACAGACACCTTACACAGGCTGTGCATGTCTTGTAACGCCCCAGAATCCCAACTTAGAAAATTCTTTAGATTTTTAGGGTAAACTCTTTTTTTTTTTAAATACATTGCGCAAAGCGGAAAAACCAAAAAGAGAAAAACAAGTGGAAACTCTGGGAGGGTTATAGAGAAAACAACAAAAAAGAAACATTTTAATTATCATAGTTTATAAAATGATACAACATTTCCCTTTACAAAAGACAACTGCCAAGATCTTCAATGTTTTAGAGTGTGGGTTCAGTCCTCCGCCGCACATCGAGCTCCATCGCACATTGAGAAAACACTACATGTATCCTTATAAAACGAGGTCAGTACTCTTGCGAGCTGGTGATAAATCAACCACGATAATCCATTTGCGCAAATCATAACATTTATAACATGATATGCATCAAATAACATAATTAACCAGAGCAATAGCACAAATGAATTTATCATGACAGAACATGTAAAATATCGCAACCAATGCATATGTACAAGTGAACATATAAGTGCATCATGGTGAGACAATTAACATAATTGAAGTGATTAAATAAGTGTAACTGCAATAAGTATAGAATAATGACAAGAAATAAACAACAATGTCAACCACTAACATACTTAGGCAGTAACATCAAATATCTAGCAAGTGAGAAAGAAAGATACAACTCTAGTATTATGATCAAAGATAAAAATACGATAATGATCAATTAACTAACATGATTGACATTAGCATTCAACAATGAATATTTCATTAATTATCTAACCAAATGAAGACCTCTCTAGAATTATATCGCATGAGACATTCATAAGAAAGAAAGTACGGGTAACTGCGCATTTTTGACATAAGTGAGCTCAACTCACAAGGTGGGTCCATTCCCCACACTAATTCTCCATAGAGTTTTTAGCATTCCATAAAATCTCACTGACAAATGCACCCTTACAATGGGATCAGATGAGGGAGCTAGTGCTTCCTAGCCATTCTTGCCTTCCTACCTGTTCTACCGGAAAGGCAAGAGCATCCTATTCAAGATTCGGCTCGCTCAGTCTCACATCTGCCATATGCGAAAGAAGGAGCTTCGGGAACCTTGAAGCCGTCTCTGTTTAAGTGGTGTCCTACCCATCAACATTGAAGTAGAAAGTGGTGCCTCGAGTCCCCTTTATACTTACGAGACAAATCAAGTGCCAAAGGTGAATCGTGTGATCAATGCAAATGTACACGAAACACAATCACATATTCATTAAATGCTAGGACACTTGAATTATCAACACAATTCATGTAATTACTTTAAGTTTGGTGACATAATATGCAAGTGGAAGTATTCATTCGTGTTATAACATTTATGTCACATTGTTCTCATGTAGTGCATAAGCATACATAACTCAAAGCAATATGAGCATGATATTGCATGTTGGCTAATCTCAATTCAACTATATTAGATGATAAACTAGCATAATTAGGCCATTTGAGTCCAGTGACTTGGTGTCTCAGCTGGGCCGCACCCAACTCGACTCCAAAAGGAGAGAGATTTAAAACCAGTTAAAAGAAAATCATGACTTCCTATAACAGTAGAAAGATTGATATTTTTGAGATATTTAAACAAAAATTCAGCCCTAACCTTAAACATAAAAGTTGTAGAGTTGTCTCTTAGCTTTCCATAGAATCAAACCAATCAAATTTTCAAGGAGGAAGAAAGGAAAAATCTAAAAAATACGGGATATTGTTCAGAGCATTCTAGACTAAACAGGGACTGACAAAAATCTGAATATTCAATATTTTAACAACAGATTTGAAAGACTCTGCGAACTGAATCAGGATAAGTCATCAACTACAAAGTTGGAGGACTATGTCTTAGCTTTCCAAAATGTCTAAGAACATAGAAATTTGACCTGTATCCAAGGCGATACAGTCGGTTTATCAGAGGTGTCTCTGATAACTCTGGATTCAAGAAAAACCAATGCATGCAACAATGACATTTTAGCAGAACTTTTAGAGGACCATGCAGACCAAATCAGACCAAACCTTTAACTATAAAGTTAAAGGTATATGTCTGAGCTTTCCAGAACGTCTAAGAACACTAAAATCAGATATGTATCCAGAGTGATACAGTCAATTTATCAGAAGTACCTCTGATAACTCTGGATTCGGGAAAGATCCAATGCAAGCAAAAACAATATAATTGATAGAGATTTTAAGGGACCATGCACACCAAATCAGGTCAAACCTTTAACTAAAAAGTTAGAGGTATACGTCTGAGCTTTCAAAAACGTCTAAGAACACTAAAATTAGACATGTATCGAGAGTGATACAATCAATTTATCAGAGGTATCTCTGACAACTCTGGATTCGGGAAAGATCCAATGCATGCAAAAACAATATATTTGACAGAGATTTTAAAGGACAATTCGTACCGAATCAGGCCAAACATTTAACTACAAAGTTATAGGTCTACATTTGAGTTTTCCAGAACATTTAAGAACACTAAAATCAAATATGTATCTAGAGTGATATAGTCGATTTATCAGACGTGTCTCTGACAACTCTGGATTCGGGAAAGATCAAATGCATGCAAAAATAATATATTTGACAGAGATTTTAAAGGACAATGTGTACTGAATCAGGCTAAACCTTTAACTACAAAGTTAGAGGTCTGCGTCTGCGCTTTTCAGAATATCTAAGACTACTAAAATCGGATATGTATCCAGAGCGATACAGTCAATTTATCAGAAGTACCTCTGACAACACTAAAATTGAATATGTATCCATAGCGTACACATTGACACATCTTGACACTTGTACTATTTAGTATATACCTCGAGTTGTACACCTTAGTTTCGTGCTCAAGACATCCAAAAGTGCACCTTACACAGTGGATATAATGATTGATTGAGACTTGAACACCATAAGGGTATTAGCATGAAACACCTCTTGAGATTTTATGACTCTATTGGAGTCTTTGGGTGGAGGTCCCATGTTCGTGAGTGAGCTCACATATTACAATACCCTAGACATGAAAATAAAATGGTGTTGTATCGCCTTTATCAGCGATGTACTCTTTCTGTGGCCGTGTGAGGCCAAGCACGTGAATGGGTAGGTCAAGTCCTCATTTGTGTACCTCGTGAGGACCACGAGGCATATGTACCTCAGGAGGAGGAATGCTTTGTCAAACTAGCTTAAGAAAGATAAACCGCAGCACCTCATTCACAAAATGGTTCACCTTGGAGATGGTGGATGGTATAACCCTGAGTGACACATCGTTACTACAACACGTTTGTAGGAGCTGAGACATCCTTGACCTCAAGTCACTCAGAGTTAGGGAGGTCGAGGTTACCTGTTAAGGTACCTTCACTACTGCAGTAGTACGGATTACAATCCTTTATATATGCGTGGTTTCTCTCAGTTGTGCATTGCCCCGCATGTAGTTACTCGGTCTGTAGCTTTCCCGGTTACCACATTAGAATTTGAATAACAGACGCTGGGTGCATGTATCAGAATGCAAGGTTTCTTTGCGTACCCGAAGGAGTAATCAGAAGAACATAATTACTAACCAATCACATCTAACTTACTATGTTAGTTACTTTGCTTGCTTACGTTAGTATTGTTCTTGTACTTGTCTTACTCGTTGTTCCTTAGTTGCTCGTTCAGTAACTGCTTTGCTTAGTTAATTGCTTGTTGTTGCAGCCTGTTGCACCTGCTACTTTCATTGTTGCCTAGACTTGTAGCACGTACACTTACCTGACACATATACATATACTTGTTATTATACATGTTTCCATGGTGTATACTTTTTCTTTAAAATGATATTGTATGAATGCTTTATCTCACCAACTCGCAAGAGTTCTGACCCTATTTTATGGGGATACAAGTGACGTATAGGTTCAGCTGCGATGCGACGACACACAGTTGGAGGCTTGAGACCCACACTTAGTCTGCAGATCCTGGCTTCTTTTTTTTTTAGGTTTGAGGGAAGTTTTCCTTTCGTTTTGAGAGACTGTTAAAATTGTTGTATAATATCTTATTTTGTAATTTTGGAATATTATGACATTGTATATATTTGGACTTTGACTTTGGTATGTATCACTTACTGTGGCCCGCTCAGACTTGCGGCCTTTGCTTACCATTTTTTTTTGTATTTCCGTTGTTTGAGTTAAAACCATCTCAAAAAAAAAAAGTTGCTAAAAAACCAAAGGCTTTTCCAAGTTCGGGGTTTGGGGTGTCACACGCAGCAGGGGCCCGATGACATCCCGTCGGCCTTCCGGCAACAGAAGAAGAAGAAGAGAAGAGGGGAAATAGTGTACTTGGGAGGGGATGAGCATCAGTCAGTGTGGCCGGAGAGGGAGGCAATCGCCAGAAGGGGGAGAAGGGAAGGGAGGAGGTTGCCAGAGAGGGAGGCGATCGCCGAAAGGGGGAGAAGGGAGGGCGAGCAATGAGGCAAGAGAAAGGGATGAATGAAACAAAAAGGGAAAAGAAAGAGGCCTCACATTAGGGTTTTACGAAAAATTTAGCGATGGATTAGCGATGGCCAAATTCCATCGCAAACGCCATCGCAAATTTGCGACGGCCTTTGCGATGAAATTTTTTCATCACAAATTCTGCAACTAATTCCAATTTTAGGGACGGATAGTTTTCTCTTGTTAATCCGTCGCAACTTTGTAACGGATTATTTTCGTCGCTAAATAACATTTTTCTTGTAGTGAGCAAAAATAAAAAAATTGTACATGAAAGGAGTAAAAACATCAAAAAAATATTGAAAACCTGCTTTATTGTTCATTCAAAGAACTTAATAAATCGATGCATTTTTTTTAAAATACATCATTTTTCTGCAGAGTACAGGCATTTTCTTTTTTAAAAAATAGCTTCTTAAATAGCTACAACTTCATTTCCCTGTCACAATGAGCTAAGCTAACAAAAGGCCTGTGCATCACAAAACTGAAGTTTTCAGTAATGGCGGATGCTAAGGGCTAAGCGGGACACTAGGCACAAGAAAGCTATGGTGTTGCAACAATGGTGAAGTTTAGCGGTGTCACTTCATTGCTCCACAATACTTCTGAGTCAATGTTGTCAGTATCGGTGTCGGTCCTGAATCGTTTGGCCAAACGATTCAGCTGTATCTGCCGATACCGATACTCAAGTGAATAATTCTGTATTGACCAAAAAACAATATAAGACGTGTTAAAAAATTTAAAATAATATTAACAATACTAAAAAATAATTTTTAGTATTTTTTATATTTATTAAAAATAACCGATTCAGGAGTATACTGCCGATACGCACCATGCTGACAAACATTGCTTCTGACAAGTTCTTTTGGTTTATTTTTTTGAGAAAGGTCATGCTTGAATAAAGTTACGGCAGTCCCCTTTTTCTTTATTATTTGGGTTGTTTCGTTTTTTTAACGGGGCTAACTCACTCATCTTTTACGTGCATTCATTGAACTCGGAACGATTTACATGCAACTCTCTTCATATTTGTATGATTAAATTTACTTGAAAAAAAACATTAACAATAAGATATAGCTCGTTTCTTTTTTCTTTTTATTTGGCCGAAGCAGGGGTGGGGCTCCATGACCATCCTGCCTTATGTGGCCCACCTTTAAAAGCTATGTAAACACCCGTGCGCCAAAAGGGTTTGATCTGGTGCCTTGATCTCAACACCCTCGTAACCACCTTGCTGGCCACGCGGACGACCCATTGATACTGTATATGCATATGCACCAAAGACTTATCTTACATGTACATTTACTGAGCACTACTCAATTAATTGGATGAACCTAATGGGGTCAGCTGTGAGCCAATCCAAACCAAGCCTAGGCCTGACACATACAAAATTGATAGGCCGGGTTACTGAGTAGGCCAGCCTGTCAAATTCCAGGCCAGGTCAGCCAGTTGTCGACCAACCACCATCACCGTCAACTACTCAGTCAAGACCAACCCCACCATAACACAACCAACCAAATCCAAACAGCAACAACCACACACCAGATGTGGCAGTTGAATGTCTTCCCCGTTTAATCGGTTGGATGGGGGTGAGCTACACCATTTTAAAGTCTTCAACAGTATATTTCAAATACAAAAACAACCTTTTTTATATATTAAAATATAAAAAAAATTATTGATTAAAAAATAAAAAATCAGTGGCCTTGTCTTAAAAAAAAAAAACCGATACGAAACTGATCACAGCCGTACCTTTGTGAAGAGCAATGTTGTCAGTATCATTGCTAATGGGCCTATTCGTATCATATGGGCAAAAACCGATACTAAACTGACCTGAATATGCATGTTTTCAAATAGATCTAAAAAAATGGTCAAAAACAATTTTAAGATATTTTGAATTATTTTTAGACACGTGTCTTTTTGTGATTGAAAGTTGGCATATTCAATTCGATTCAGCCCCGGATCAGAATCGCTCGATTCCCTCAATCGTTTTTTAGAGTCCGAGACGTTTAGTGCTCATATGGGTCAATGTGGGAGTGGTTATCGGCAACTAGACCCGGGTTCAGCTCAACAAAACCTGGCTTTGTTTTGCTGCTTTGGTGCCGCACGATTGAGTCTTCCGTACTTCCGCACCATCTCTCTCTCTCTCGTCGTCTCCAACATCGTTTTTCTCCAAATCCTCTCTCTCTCTCTCTTAAATCCCAGTTGGGCCATTCATATCTTTTGCTGTTTCTGCAGTCTCATGGCTGCCATAGGAAGCCACCACTCATTGTGACGATCACCACCCAATCGGGGAGAGAAGAAATCCGAGCCACTATCTCAGGAAAAAAACCATGACCGATAGGTGGCTCCCCTGCTTAGCCAGCCACGGGCCTCACCACCACCATCCATTCCTATGGAGGATTCGCTTCTCTTACAAGAACGCTACCGTTCTTATCTGCTCCTTCAACATCGTGATCGCCATCCTTTTGCTTCAAGCTTTCTTCGGATCGTCCAATCAAAGATTCGCGGTGAGCCGGAGCAGTTGGGGTAAGTTGGTGCCGATTTGGGGACTATGGTGTTTCTGATTTCAGTCTGTTTTCTTTGTTTTTTTCCTTTCTATTTGATGGGTTCTTTGATTGCTCTGTTGGATATTGCATAAATTGGTGAACCCATTTGGTAATAAGGCGGGTATTGCAGTACCATTGTGAATTAGTTAAAGTAATTAACACCATGTTACGAGTACTTTAGCTCTATTTGAATAAGTTGGAAGTATTGATGTTTAAGGTTGGAACTAATGATGATATTGACTGCTTTTAACTGTGAATCCTATGTTTAAGAGAGCTTGTTCATGAGAGACATAAAGATTAGTCGAGAGGTTCTAAGTTCATTGATCATTGGTTTCTTTATGTGAATCCTGTTTTGTTTTATCTGCTTCTACTGTTCTTTGCGTGGGGATATTGGTTGATATCGGAAGGAGTTTGTGTAGTGAATAGGATTGAATATATCTTAGCTATATAAAGTTTTGTGAGATGGTTGCGTTTATATGGATAATTAGGAGGACCTGAATCTGGTGGGAGGTATTTATGGTATATCATGAGGAGATTCAATTACTTTTCTCCCTCTTTCTTGCTTTTCTCCAGCTTTTTATGGTGCTGGTGGCAATTTTCCCACACTGTGGATGATTGCCACAGCAGACGCGAATGGAAGTACAATAAGTTGAAATACTTTTGGTTATGTAGTTAACAACCAAGAAGCCTTTGTTTTATAGATGAAAGTATATAAAACAGTGTCAATTAGCCATTGGAGACTCGAGGAAGCTTTAAAACTGCATATGTTTTCTTAGAAAGAGAGGGCGCTGCCTTCTATTTGTGGATACTGATCTCCTTTCTGATTTACTTTATCCTTTTTTGACACAGTTTTGGTGTCAAAACCCAGGAGCACTTGTTTGATATGCTGCAATATTTTCTCTACTGTTACTTCTCACCCATGAAGTGTCATTGCTTATTTTAGAGGTGTTTCATGATTTCTGTATTTTCATCTCCCCCCTATTACTATAACTTGATGGCCTTTTCTTTCGTAGTTTTTTAATTTGAAAGCATATCGTGTTATGTAGATGTTACTTGTATGGAGGATGCACTTCTATTGATGTGTCATGTGTGGCTATCCTTATCTTGATCCTTGTTAATTGGTTAAACAAGATACTCTTGTTATAGTTGGCCTCTTGCTTTTCTCTTTTGAGTTGTATCATTCTTTTTTGCTACATATGTACCCTGCGTTATTTAACTCTGCATAAGTAGCATGGCACTCTGAAACCATTTACATCCAAATGTTTAGTAATGAATTGCTAAATGCTGCACACATGACAGAGTCTGAAGCAGTACGTCGTGCTATGGAGCCCTTGGAACTAATCAAGAGGGTAAGTGTGCCAGTATTGAGATAATGCTTTGGGCCACTTATTCTTTTACCGCTTCAATTGTTGGATGTAACTTTTTCCATGGTTATTATGCTCATTTCTAAATTTTTGATGCCTGCTATGTTTGTTCTTTTGTTCAGCTGAAGGAAATCCGAGAAGAAGTTTATACCGAACCAGTGATTTCAGTGCAAAGTAGTGGGCAAAAACAGAGTTCTGCAACTGACCTTTCAAAAAGGCTAAAGGACTTTCAAGCATTGAATGATGCAAACAGTAAAAAAGGTAGTGACCTCTGGGAATTTGTTATGGTTTCTGGTTTCATATTATCTTTCCTCTGCCTGTTTAATTTAAAGATTCATGCAAATTTATTATCAAAATTCTTTTTTCTGTCTAAAAATAAAATGAAAGAGAAAAGAAAGAGAATTCTTTTATAAGCATTTGAGAATTGACTATTGAGAGATTTGATCTAGATCAAATTGGAAGGAGAAGGTATATCCAAGAGAAGTTGTAGGCCAATTAGTGCTGCTGTTTATTACGATTGATACATGAGAAGAAAATTTGGGTTCAAATTAGTTGGCTGGACAGGTGGTTCACACTTACCATAACTAAGGGGTCAGGTTGAAATCCCATTGGTACCATCTCCCAGCTTGTTTATCAGAAAGGAAAAGCTAGATGAGAAAAACAAAGAACATTATTGTTGTATGTGGAATCTTTTCATACTACAAATTAGTGCAACTGCGTTCATGCCCCTCTATCTATAAAGATAGAGTCCTAATAACCCAACAGCAATTCCATCTCTGTCCATTGAACCAGATTTAAACAATCCACCTTTTGCTGGATTATCATTGATGTAAACACAAAAAGCTAGTTTATAGGGAAATTTAGACCAAGATTCTGATAATCTCAGATTTTCGATAACTCTTCAATATATTCCTTGCTTGAAATATCCCTGATCCAACTGATAATGAGTAGGAGCAAGTAAATCAATAGGAATAATTTGTGCATGTGCGTGCATGCGCACATTGGTGCTTGTGAACTGTGTTCCAATATCCACTGGCTGAGTCACGAGTTCACTCTAGGGTGATAGGCAGGCACAACAATCATGATATTGGTTTGGATCTTTGTATCCAAATCAAGAACCCAGCTGCAATATCCTTACTTGATTTATATTTCACCAAATAAGGCCACAAATTTCGCATAGTAGTAAGTGACAGCATATGTTTCTGACAAGTGACAACCATTTAAGTGTAAACATTATTTAGAGGTAATCTTGTTCACTTTTACCAAGTACATCTGTCAGCGTGTGTATATATATATATATATATATATATATATATATATATATATATATAGAGAGAGAGAGAGAGAGAGAGAGAGAGAGAGAGAGAGAGAGAGAGAGAGAGAGAGAGATTCCACATTTATTCTTGTATATCCTGCCATAGAAATTTCCAGAATTGTTCTTGTATTTTTCTGGTTATGTTGGGAGTCTTGAGTATAGGAAGTTGGTTCATGACCAAGTTCACGAGAAGCGTGCTCAAATGTGAGGCCATGTATAGTTACCTTATGTCCAAGGTTCTCATTTTCAGTTTTCCACTTAGAGGAACATTCTTTATGTCTGGTACTGTCAAGAACTTTGGTGGTAGCAAGCCCAGTTCATATTCAGGTAAGGAACTCTTGGCACAAATGATCGATTGCTTTACCAAAAGGAGGTGAGGTACTCTTCCATGCATTGATATATCAGCTGACAAGGCCCTCAGGGACCTTTGGAATTAGCCATGTAATTTAGCTGGACAGATGTATTGTCAAATCAGTAAGTGTTATTTATTGCTGATTTGTTGTAGATATGACTTGAAATATGTAGAATATGTGCCTAGTTGAGAAGAGACAGAATCTCCAACAGTGTCAGCAAGAAGAGGATGAAAGTGGGGGAGTGTGGAAGGAGTTCCTCTGTGTGAAGTTGAGTGGGAGAACAAACTGCGAATGGGATAGGATGTGACAATGGACAACCAAGTGCCTATGTGTTTATGTGGTGTTAATCTTGCCTGAAAATTTGAAACAACAGTTTCTTGCAGCATTTGTGAATATTACTCTATGGACATTTATTAGTTATAGACTTCTAGTTCTAGGTATTCTGCTGTAATCTGTTTTTGCACTTTTAAGTATGATCTCTCGTCTTTCTGCTAATAGTTTACTTCTCAAGTACTCAGTCTGAGTTCCTGTTATTCCCATTCCCACCTTTTCTTAATCAGGCATTGTTCGTTTTATTTACATTCATTGGTTGACATAGACTTGAATCTCTATATTCTGTGACATTTTCTAGAGTATAAATAGAAACGAGTGGACTTTTTTTGCAAAATTGATCTTGTGCAAATAAGGAAACATCAAACATCTTTTTTGTCATGTGCAGTCAACACTATTAGCCTCTGGATCTGTTCATTTTAGTCCATTTTTTTCGCACTCAAATGATCCTATCTTGTCTTGTTTCTTATTCAACATACTTTCGGAAGGCAGACCAATTGGGTCTTGTTGACATGAGGCTTCAATTTTTTTTCTCTCATTTCTGATGCTTATGTCATGCTTTGCTGTCATTAGCATGGTATTAATTTGTGCAACACCCATGCTTTCCTTCATTGTTTCTTTCTACTTGTGTGCTTTCTAGGCTATGTGGGAATGCTACTTTTAGCCTGTGAACTTCTTCCCATTCTTTTCATTTTTTTTTGTTTGCGATTATCTTATTTTTGTGAGTTTGTTACCTCTTACTTCATGGCTCAGGGCCCCTTGTTATGGTTCTCTTGGTTCTTGGGGTTTTATGAAACATGTCAGTGTAAGTGTGTAACCTCATTATGACCTCATGCAGAAAATCAGAATCCGTTCTAGAAATAAAAACCAATGGTGAATGATTCTCAGTAAATCGTAACTGATTGCACACCTTTGTTTGTCTCAAAATATAAATGCTCTAACAATTTTCTTTGATGCTTTCTTTCATCTGTTACACTACCTGACTATTTGACATAGTGTCTGCCATCTCTTTGTTATTCTCATAGGATTGTATTGTAATAATCCATGCATATACAATCTCCTTGCAACAGCCATGTTCTGCTTTTTGTCTTTCTGGTTCTAGATATCACAATGTCTATATCATTGTACAGCAACATACCAGATGATCTTTCTAACAGCATCACAAACTTAGTTCTGGATTTTTGTGCTTGGATTGCAGCCCTTGAGGAATGGCGCAAACGAAAGATGGACCGAGCAAGACAGCGGGCAATGGAGAAAACTGCATCAGCAACAGTGCAGTAATGATAAAACAGTTATTTTCTGTGAAAAGTTTGTCTATACGCATGTTTGTGTACTCATGTATGCTGGACAAATAGTGCTCAATATAGTTTTGAAGCTGGATTCCAGAAAGTGTGAAGCGATTGTATTGTCATCTACTCAAGTGCACGCACACACGCATGCATGCACATGCGCACAGACACACAAAAAGAAACAGGCATCTTGTCTTTGATGTTGGTAACTGACATGGTTGAAAAGATTGTATGCATGCAGAAGCAAATTAACATTACTCCCTTGACACTATCAATCCTTAACTAGGTTAAGAAACACATGGGGGTTGAAAAGATTGTATGCATGCAGAAGCAAATTAACATTACTCCCTTGACACTATCAATCCTTAACTAGGTTAAGAAACACATGGGGGTGTGTTTGATGATGTGCTTAATGCAGCAAGGTCATTTAAGAGATTATTATTATTATTGATTTTTATTTTTTACTAAATACAGGGTTTACATGCTAATTTTTTTGATTGAATTAGCATGGAGAAACCACCGCTATGGTTTGGACATCCCTTAACAGGCTGAGCATTGTCACACGGATACTCCATTTTGACTGCTGTGCCGTATACCTTTATATACAAGTCACACTGAAAACTTTATAAAGATTACTGTATCCCCGTATATCCATGTGACATAGAGGCTGAGGGCTATTTTTAAGATGCGTCAACCTTGTTTTTGGATAACTATAATTTGCTATTCTCTCTTCAACTTAGGTTTTTGTGCTAGGTGGGAATTTTTGCATGAAGCAGAAGAGAATGAGCTGTAAACCTCATGTGCTAGTCCCCAAGTTCAACATTTTTTTTTCAAAGGCAAGCTGGGATTAGGCAGACCCCTACCAGTTATACAACTATACCATTGGGTTTTGAACCTGCAACGTCTCAACACAAGGTGACGTGCACTAGCTGCTCCTACCAGACAAGCGGAGCTTGGTGCCAAGTTCAACACTTTGGGTACACCATATATAGTAGGTTTTATAAATGCCTTCCTAATGGTCCCAAGGAGGTTGGCATAGTGGGGTGGGCTTTGGATGTCAGATGGGTGGTCAAGGTTCGATTCCTGTGTGCCTTGGGGATGATGAGGGTTCTAGCCTTGAAGTATTATGCTTCTGGGATGACAGCCATAGTTATGACAGGCTCAGCCAATGCGACTAGTTATTCGATTATGAGGATTCTTTTCAAGTAATAAATGGAAAAAAATTCTTATTCAGCTGCAAATCTGATGGCAATGCTTGTGCATTTGCTCTGTTTTTTCTCAAATTACAAGAATCGTATAAAATTATTCACATATATGAGCCAAATGTTTGACAAATTAAATTTACCATCTTTAGGTTTCTAATATTTAAGATAAGCATCTAACTAAAAAAAAAATGATGCAGTTACGGTGCCTAACGTGTGACACATTTAATTGGTGTTGAATAGAAACATAGATGGGGTTATTGGGGCATGGTCAAGGGGTAAAACAACGGGTTAAAACCGCATTATAGTTACTGTTATTAATTTTCATTTATTGGATTTATTTCTATATTAAAAACAAATACATCATGATCTTATGGTCTTATCAATTCTACTGGCAATGCATTGACAGTTTGAATGCTTACATACTTTGTTATTGTTCTTATTTTATGTATTCAGTTTATTTATTTTGTATAGTTTATTTAATAGATTTTTCTTAATAAACCCCCCAAAAAATCATAACAGATCAATGCCCATCAGCCCATGTCTCGTTACTATGGTAAAAAATGCGGGTTTCTTATTTCGGGGTATCCACTGAGTGCTGCATGGTGCTCGGTGCAGGGAGAGCCGTATGTACATCGGCCTACAGGATGTACGGCGGTGCATGGCTCCTCCGTACACACCATTGAGGGTCACGCGGCGCTTAGTGGCACCCACTGTAGCTACAGTGCTTGTTGGGGGTGCACACCCAACACCAGGTAGTCTGTAAGTTCAAAAACTACCGAATACAGGTGGCTTATCAGTTATCAAGGGCTGATTTAATATTTTACCAACATACAAGGGCTTGTCGGAACAGTGGCATTCTGGATATTTATCACTTTCGTAGTGTCACTTCGGTACTCTTCTCCCTGATCTGCAAGAAACGGATAATAACGAGGCAACGGGCAAAAAAAAAACCAAGCGAAAATAGAAATAAGGGGGAGGAAGGAGAAATGGCGGCGATCTCTTCCCTTCCATCGTCTTCCTGCTTTTCGATTTCTAGGATTTCTCGAAGAGCCTCTCCTTCCCTCCCTTATTCTTCTTGCTGGTTCTCTTCTTCTGTTTCGAGGCCGGTTCTTCGTCGTGATGTCTCCGATGGGAGGCTCCTGATGAAGCAGAGATGGACGAAGGGAAGAGCACAGAGAGGAGTCGGGGTTAGGGTCGTTGGGGAGGAAGCCGTGGATCCAGAAGGGGGAGAGGATCAGCCTCCTGTTTCCGTGCCGGTCTCGCCATCCGACGTCCTCACAATGTTCTTCAAGGTGCTCTCTCTCTCTCTCTCTCTCTCTCTCTCTCTCTCTCTCTCTCTCTCTCTCTCGCTCGCTCGCTCGCTCGCTCTCTGTATGTGAACTGTCAGGAATCATAACGACCATCATCCTCATTTTGTTATCATCGCCAATAAAATCCAATGAAAGTTCTTTAAGATGCTCGAACCTCTCGGAATCATAATGACCAACATCCTCGATTTGTTGTTATCACCAAGAAAATCCCATGAAGATGGCGTGCGTGCGTGCGAGCTGTTGGAATCGTCACCACGATTATCCTCAATTCTGTTATTATATCCAAGAACACTCGTGAAAATTCTTTAGGTTGCCCAAACCGCTGGAATAATGATTTGACCATCATCCTCAATTTTGGTGTTATCCGCAAGAGAACCCATGAAGATTCTTTAGGATGCTCAAAATTTCCGATTAAAAAATTAACTACATTCTCTTTAGTGTATGTTTCTTTGGAATTTAGGCGTTTTTATTGATCTATTTTCGTTCTATGACTTTGAAGGCGGAGGGAATGATGGACGATTCTGCAATCCTTGCAGTGAGAAAGGTTCTGGAGGTCTGATTTTCTATCCTTTTCCTTTGGTTTACAGTATGATGACATCTTTAGGCGTGAATTAGATTTCTCATTCTC
Source organism: Nuphar pumila (assembly GCF_984573655.1). Lineage (NCBI taxonomy): Eukaryota > Viridiplantae > Streptophyta > Magnoliopsida > Nymphaeales > Nymphaeaceae > Nuphar > Nuphar pumila. Next base: position 53,954,034 of record NC_143250.1, on the reverse strand, counting down.
TCATGGAACTCCGCGTTGATTCGTGGATTTGCCTAATGTGGTGTAGTTTACTCCATTGTGGATGGTGCCCGCTTCTGCGGTTCAGTGTCAGTTGCACAAGTTGGTATATGAAGGTGTTGTCGTGAGCCATTGAGGCTTTTTCTGGGTGACTAGCCAGCAAAATTGGGATCTTAGTTGTGAGGTTTTTAGACCTCAATCAAGGTCTAATGTGATACAATGTGGGATTCGAGGTCAATTCTAAGTTGGGTCTCTCTCAAATGCTTCATCGACTCTGCGATGCACCTCGGTCTTAGCTTGCATTATTGCATTTTATGTCCAGTTCCCTGGTGAGTTGGTTGCTGAACTTGCTGATCAACCTGAAGTGATTCCTGAATTGGGAAGTTACTTTTTTGGTCCCTTTGTTGACAAGAGTAGCATCATAGTTGCTTAACGGAGGATTTTTGGTTTGGGATGAAGGAGTTGCTGGACTCAGGCTGAGTCCAAATTGAATCTCTCTTGGATACGGTGTCTGCAAGTCAGTTGGTATCTCATTCGGCCATTGCAAATAGACTTGCCTTACGATGCCTTTGTCAAAGATGGTGCTAGATGCAAATTACATCCCACATGTGTCTACTTTGTGCTTTGAAGCAATCAGCACTACTGTTTGCTAATGTGTCTGCATGATTGAGAAATGTGGGCAAATCCAGTGCAAATGACTGGTGGTGATTGCTGCTGCTTAGCCCTGGACGCTGCATTAGGCTGTTCCAATTCATACTTGAATTTGTGTTTTTCAGTCTAGCAGGACTAGAATCACTGTCTAATTCTACTTATGTAATTGAATTCAGGAAGCAGAAGGTGTTAGTGATCTTAAAGTTGGTGTCCTTGATGGGATTACAACTGTTGAGGTATGGTGCCTGTCTACTCATGTCTTTCATTAAAAGATAAAGAAAAAAGAAATAAAACAGAAAAAGGTTCTGGTTATGTTATCTTCAATATCTACAACTATTTATGCAAATACTGTGAAGGTTGTAGTATAGCTATTACAAGTTTCTAGTTATGATAATTGAATTAATTGTGATGATATGTAACAAACATCGGTCTTAAATGGTGGGAGATGGCAGGTAGGAGTCCAGAGGAGCTGCTCGAGATGAACCTTTATAGTAACTAAAGAGGAAACATCATTGCTTTCTGTAACTTTGTGAAAAGAGTGCAGTGCAAATCTTGTCATTTTCCTTTTCAAAATATAACCCAATAACCACTGCAATGACCTTATTTGGGTCAAAATATAAAATTATATTGTTCATATATTAATTGAAGCGCTTATTCAAGATTAAACGGGCTTTTAACAATCTCAAGCTTATGTTGATATTGGGCTCATTTAAGTACATGAGCTTGCAATAAAGCTCGAGCTCAGCTCATTTACTAAATAAATGAGCCTGAACCATTCTCCAGCAGATTAACTCGCTGCACAGCCTGATGGCAAGCCTTCCAAGCTTCTTGAAGAGCCAGTCAAAACCATCTTAGATATCAGGAAGCTGTTTTCTAGGTATAACATAAAGTTGACAGATCTGTTAGTTTCCACTGAGCATGATCTGCCTATAAAAAAAGGGGAAAAAATAGACATTTGATCTACACAACTTGAATTTCTTTGACCGAAACAGGGAGTGAAAATTTTGGTTGCAATATGGCAACTTCTGGCATTCTTGATTGTACAAAGAGCCTGCTGAGGAGTCTCATTTGATATAACTGGTCTTGCAGAGGTGGGCCACGTAAGGCAGGGTGGTCGTGGGGCCCCACCCGGGGTTTTCCTCACTTCGGCAAGGGTTCCTCGTAAGTGCATTAATTGATTCTTTGGTCGCCATATAAAAGCACCTCTGGTGGATATTCTGCTCTTTTTGTGTTCTGTTGTGTTGAGTTAGATTTGACATATCCATGTAACCTATCAAGCGTATGTTGCTCATTTTTGTGATGATACTAAGATGTATCACAAGAGAATTCATTTTCGTTGGCTGTGTCAAGGATGAAGGAAACCACCAAGTCGGGGTTGACAATCCTTATAATGTTTCCTGTTTCTCTTATCTATGAGATAGATGCACTATTGTTGATCATAATGGATAATACCATTCTTCTCTATGCAGCTGACAAAACAGACAACAGTACAGGCTACTGGGGTGGCTTCCAACTTGGTTGAGATGATACAGGGTTCAGGCTTTAAGTTGCAGACATTGAATTTGAACTTTGAAGATGAGGAGGACATCATTGGCTAGTTTTTCTGCTGCTATTTGACTCAATGGTCTTGAAGCTACTCTTTGTTTGCACTCTGCTGCTTTAGTTTCTTTGTGCTTCTTCTGAGGGCATGTAATGCATGAGAACATGAGTCTGATGTAGTCCCTCTTAAAGAGATCGGTCAACTGAAAAAAAATTGTAATCTGACATACGTTTTTAGATATTCTTAGTGCTGTGACATCAATTCGGAAGCCTATTTTTGAGATTGTGCAAACCATTGTCCATTTCGTGTTGTATTCTTTCATATTCTTTTAGTAGATCTGTCTTTTTCTCTTTCAAGGTGATTAAGATTTAGTTTTCCTTGATTATTTGATAGTGAGAGGTTTTGATTCTGTATGACAAGGCATACTGATAATGTTAAGATTAATGTAATCTTTTTAGTATATATATATACATAGATAAGTCCACTGATTGTTGTACTGTTAAACTTAGTATATATATATACATACATACATATACACGTATATATATGCATATTGTTAATTGTACACACATATATATATATATATATATATATATATATATATATATATATATATATATATATATATATATATATATATATATATATATATATATATATTGGGACTAAGTCAATTGTTTGACTTAGTCCCAACGGCTAGAATTCTAGCCATTGGGAGGTCTCTCCCTTGGTTCTTGAGAGGACTTTCTCTCCTCTCTTCCACTATTCTCCCACTCTTTCTTCTCTATAAATAGGAATGGGTGTGTCATTGTAAAGAGTGAGAGTGATGGGTAGTATTAGGCTTTTGTGTATTTTGAGTGTATTGTAGCTAGGTTTGAATGTAATTTTCTTTTTGTATTTTGATTGTTCATTATTAATGAAGTTATTCATTCACATTTCATGTGTGTCATATTAGTTCTTATGTTGGTGTTCAAATGTATAATGTTTCGATTCTTGGAGTTCATTATGGAGTGCATTGGAATCCATACCATTTTGTGACATGGTATAAGAGCAAGGCATCAGGGTCTTGGAAAAGTTTCGTATTAAGGAATGAAATGAATTTGAGAATTTTGCATCCAGGTATGTATCTTTGGCTTTTCTATTTTCATGTGTATGGTAAGTATTTTTAAAAGGGTTATGTTAAAAATAAATGTTTTTTTTTTAAATATGTAGAAACTGTTGTATTTTGATATATGAAATATGGCTTAGATTATGGATATGTGGGCCAAAAAATTATATTTTGCAAAAATATGTGGTTTCTTAAAATCTTATGTGTTTCATATTTTGCAAAATATTAAATTTCATGTTTGAATGTCTCATAACGTATGTGTATAAATGGACTATCTTTTGGTTTTTTAATATATTATGATGTGATCAAGGATGAATTTTAAAGATATATTATGATCTATTTTAACATAGATGTGTTTCTATGTTCTCATAAGGTCTTTTTATCATCATATGAATGTGTTATTTCATGTATGTTTGAGTAGTATTGTTGACACAATAACACGATGTGGACTCGGTGAATACCAATCCACGATCCAAGATCCAAATGGATCTCGTCACGCGCGGAAGCTTATACGACAATGAGTTTGAACAGGACTCGGGAAAATAGGGTCTCAGGACCCGTGCACTTTGTTTTGATAGATGCAGTCCAAATAGAAGTTGTGCGCGACTCGCACAACTTTCCAACGAATCCGAAAACATTGGATTCAAATCAGCGGTGTCCGTTCCACGAAGACTGAGACAGACGAACAAGGCTATGACAGACTTCCGGATTTTGCAGACAGTTTGTTCGAAAGGATTTCGACTATGCAAACAGTGGAGTTTATGAAAACTCCCAAACTGAAAAATCAAAGGTCAGATCTAGACCTTTCCAACGAACTAATATTCAGAATTTTCTGAGTTTTCTACAAGGCGCTACGATTTTTTGAATTCTGGAAAATGGTATGAGTTATTGATAAAAGAACTAAATTTTTCACTATTCGACAACAATAAAGATTGATATTTTTGAGGTACTTAAAACAAGATTTAATTAAAACTCAAAACATGAAAATTTTAGATCTAGGTTCTAGCTTTCCACAGAATCAAACAAAACGAATTTTCATGCAGGAAATCTTCAGATAACGAAAAAATACCGAACACCACTAGGAGTGTTCTGAACCAAACTTGTGACAGTGGATTCCTGTCAGTCCGAGACTTTGACAACACTTTTCAGGAACACAAATGGATGATTCACGAAGTGACCTCAACTACAAAGTTGTAGAAAAATGTCTTAGCTTTCCGAGAAGCTAAAGAACGTCGAAGACCGACCAGTATCGAGCCCGATACTATCGTTTCTTTGAAGACGTTTCTGATAACTCGGGATCCAGGAATCTGAGTGTTACAGAAAATTCGAGAAAATACTTTGAGCCAACAATCACTTAACATAAAAATATGCTAAACATGTATTCAAGACTAACAAGTATCTTGCTGGACTTTTAACATCATGCAAGTGATGAACAAGATACATATGAATAGAAAATACACCAAGAAAGTCAAGAGAACCAGAAAATACGATAAACGGGTGAATAAAGCAATGGATGTCGCTAGGAAGCAACTGACACTGGAAAGAAAGCCTTCGATCCACAGCTCAAACAAGTAGCCAACACCACCAAGGATGTTGCTCAACCACAAGGTCTGTCTAGACGAGACCACCTTCACGACCAAGAAGAACGATTTCTTCTACACTCCAATGAATCTTTCCACCGATTTTTTTCACACCAAAATACGTTTTTTTTCTTCAAATGAGAAGCAACCCCTCTCCCTTGCTCGACCCCCTCATCATAAAGGCTGTGGAGCACAGGGAAGAGCCAACATTAAAGAGGCAAATGGCCTTCCCAAGCCATGCTCCAAAATCGAGTTTGACTTGTGCTAATTTTGGCTATGGGCATTAAAAAGTCCAACAACTATATTTGACTTGGACCAGTCAAGAATGAGATTTTGAATAAGGTCTAAGATGGTCCACTCTAAATGGCGCCAACTAGGTTCTATTGAAATGGATCGAGATCCGGATCCAGATTATGCGATGAATTGGATCCTGCACAAAAACGCATTAGAAAATGCAATTACGAAAAAATAAAAAACTACCCGCGTTCCCCATACACCCTCTAGTATCACAAAGGAATCCTATAGGGCACCAGAACTATCCGGATCCGTAGAATCCGGCTCCTAAAAAAATAAAAAAATATTACATGAAATAAATATTGCCGATAAAATGTCCAAAATATGATTCCATAAAACGCAATGGAATTGAAACATCTAAAGAGGGAGCACGACGAGCATAAGCTAAACGGTAGATCCACTAGGACAAGGAACGTCCTGCAAGCGTGGGGATCACCTTGGGTAGCGATGCCCAGATGGAGTCTGGAGAGTTGGATTGGGATCCAACTCCGCTTCTGAATTCTGAATCTCTGGATGCTCTGCATCATCCCCCCCAGGTTCCTCGAAGTCGACTCCTCTCTTACAACATCACCACGGTACCGCTCCAAGTGTTTGACGTTGAACACGTTCGAAGTTGTGAATTGAGGCGGTAACCGAACCCTGTAAGCATTAGAATTAATGATGTCAGTAACTGCACAATGACCAATGCGCTTAGGTGCCAACTTATCATGTAATTCAGTTGGTAAACGTTCTTTAATTAGAGTAACCTATACCAGATCTCCAAGTTCAAACAATACCTGTCGATGCTTCTTATCATAGCTTGCTTTATACTTACTGATGTTGTCTTGAAGATTCAGATGTACCTGTTCATGAATATCTTACAACAAAGAAACACGATCTTGAACAAAATTTAAAACAGGTCCAACAACAGGAATAGAAGCTAAGTCAACAGGAGAACAATGATTAAATCCATACAAAAAAGTAAAAGGGCTAAATTTAGTAGAACAATTCACAGATTTATTAAAAGCAAATTCAACTTGTGCAATTATTTGAGACCATGACATTGGTTTATCATTAATTAAAGCTCGCAACAAGTTTCCTAAAGACCGATTAACAACTTCAGTTTGACCGTCGGTCTGAGGATGATGCACAATGCTAAATTGTAGATTGGTTTCTAACTTCTTCCATAATTGTCGTAAAAAATGACCTACAAATTTAACGTCTCTATCTGAAGTGATAGTTTTCGGAATGTCATGCAATTTATAAATTTCCTTGAAAAACAAATCCACAATATGAGATACATCCATGGTTTTTCTACACGGAATAAATCAGGCCATTTTTGTGTATCGATCAACGACCATAAAGATAGAATCAAGACCATGAGAGGTCTTAGGCAACCTTAAAACGAAATCCATGGTTATATCTTGCGACAGTTTCTCAGGAATAGGTAAAAGCAAATATAGCCTCGCATTTGTGACATTTCCTTTCGCGATATGACACGTATGACATTTCTCCACGAATTTATTCACATTCTTTCGCATGTGCGGACAAAAATATGTTGAAGACACCAAATGCATAGTCTTGTCTCGACCAAAGTGTCATTCATTATGTATCTCAGAAATCAAACGTTGTCTCAGGGAATAGTCTGGGATACAAAGCAAATTGCCCTTAAATAAAAATCCATCAACCAGGGAGAAAATGTCATGAGTTTGGCTATTCACTTCATTAATAACTTTCTAGAAATAACTATCCGACTCATATAATGATGTGAATTTCTCAAAACCCCAAACAGATAACTTCATAGAAGACAGAAGAATGACTTTTCTGCTTAAAGCATCAGCAACAACATTATCCTTTCCTGCCTTATGTTTCAGAACGAATGTGAATTCTTGCAGGTACTCTACCCATTTGGCTCTACAAGCATTTAACTTATGCTGACCGTTGATGTATTTGAGAGCTCATGGTCAGTATGGAGGATAAATTCTCAATGCACCAAATAATGCCTCCAGTGCATTAGCGCTCTTACGATAGCATAAAATTCCTTAGCATAGGTACTATATTTCAACTTGGCTTCATTCAACTTCTCACTAAAGTACGCAATAGACTTACCTTCCTGACTCAACACAACACTGATTCCAACCTCAGATGCGTCACATGACAATTCGAAGGCAAGTTCAAAATTGGGTAAAACTAACACAGACGTTGAACAAAGATAGGACTTCAAACGCTCAAATGATTGTTGAGCTTCGGGATTCCATTGAAAGGTCTTTCCTTTGATACAATCAGTCAATGGAGCAACGATACTGCTAAAATGCGGAATGAACCTCCTATAGAAGGAAGTTAATCCATGAAAACTACAAACGACAGTAATGGAGTTTGGCACAGGCCAATCTCGAATTGACTCGACCTTTGAGGGATCAACGGATATACCCGTCATCGAGACCACTTAACCGAGAAACAAAACTTTAGTGGCTCAGAAGACACACTTATTTATAAAGGCATAAAATTGTTCATTTTTGAGGATATCAAACACTAAACGTAAGTGTTCAAGATGCTCAGGCTCGGTTCGACTATATATGAGAATGTCATCAAAATAAACGACAAAGAATTTGTCTATGTAAGGTCAGAAAATTTGATTCATGATTCTCATTAAGGTAGATGGAGCATTGGATAGACCAAATGGCATTACGAGCCATTCATAGAGACCATCACGAGTTTTGAATGCAATTTTCCATTAATCGCCAGGCCTAACTCATATTTGATGATATCCGCTACGTAGATCTAACTTGGACAATATTTTTAAACCAGTCAGTTGGTCCAACAGATCGTCCAATCTTGGAATAGGAAACCTAAATTTGATGGTTATTTTATTGATAGCTCGACTATCAATGCACATCCGCCACATTCCATTCTTCTTTGACACAAGAAGAGCAGGAACCACATATGGACTGAGACTTTCACGAATGTGACCCTTAGTCAATAATTCTTCAATCTGTCTACGAAATTTATTCATACTCCGTAGGACTCATGCGATAATGCGGGGCATGTGGCAATACTGCGCCAGGCTGTAAATCGATATGATGTTGGACTTTCCGTAGATGGGTAATCCATCGGGAAAGACTTCACGGAACTCTTCTAATAGGGGTGTGACTCTAGAATCCATGGTGTCAGACTTTAAATCACCATGTGATGAATCAGAATCAACTGAAAACAGGAAATAACACATGTTAGATTGACTCAGAGCCTCTTGGAGCTCATGTTTGACAATAAAAGTACTCGAAAGCTTGACTTTCGAAGGAGCAAGTTTGGATGAAGTGGGGTGGGAAATTTGGGTGGTAGAAGAAGTACAAGATGATGAAGCAGATGAAGATGATGAAGACAAAGGTGGTAAATCCTTGGACGACTTCAAATGAATCTTCCATCCTTCAAATGTGAAGGAATATGAGTTAGATCGACCATTATGGATAACAGAACGATCATACTTCCATGGTCTTCCGAGAATGATATGACTCGCATCCATGGGAAGCACATTGCACCAGACTTGATCGAAATAAATGTTCTCAATGGAGAATTTGACCAAGCATTGCTGGTCGACACGGACATCAACGCTCTTTTGGAGCCAAGACATCTGATAAGGACAGGGATGAGTCTTACAACTCAAACCTAACTTGGTCATGGCTTCGACCAAAATCACATTCTCACAACAACCAGAATCTATGATGAATCTGCATACTTTCCCATTAATGGTACAAGCGGACTCAAAGATGTGAGTTCTTAGTCATCGATCATTCATTTCTTGTCTTAGGGCTAAACAAATCTGCCTAGTGATAATTGCTTCACCTCTATCAGGCAACAACACTTCCTCATCCACAAATTCCTCTTCTGGTTCTTCTTCAAAAGATTCAATCTCAGGATCATAAATGGGGTCAAACTCAGGATTGAATTAAGTATCATCTTCCTCATGAATTCCTTCAACGAATAAGGCTTTGCCACGACACTCAGTGGACTTGTGACCGAGTTTTTCACAAGTATAACACTTGATAGGGGTACTCGAGCTAGAGGTTCTCGCCTGATTTCCTATCAAACCATTTTGGTTCGTAACCCTAGGTGGGTTTGACACATTATGGTGATAGTAGGGTGGGATAGCTTTCGTAATGGGGACCGCTGGGACCTGCGTTGCTGGTCTAGTCATAGGACCAGGCCTTGCTAAGGTCTTCATCTGGGTAGACCTTTCCCATTGGCGTGCCTTTTGATGTGCTTCAAACACAGTCCAACACTCCACAAAGTTGAGCATATCTTGTAATTGAAAGTTCAGTCCTCCAATGTACTTCGATACAAGCTGTTCTTCACTTTCACGGATGTCGTTCTATGCAACGAGATCATGAAATTCTTCGGTGTATTGGTCCATCGAACGAGTTCCTTGCTTAAGGCTTTGGTATTTCTGATAAAATTCTCGGTGATAGTTCAAAGGAAGGAATTGTGCATGGAGTTTCTGCTCCATGTGCTCCCAACGCTCAATCGGGGCACGACCCTGATGTCTGCGCGTTTGCTTGAGCTGTCGCCATCAGGCTGCAACTCGACCCTTTAATTTGAGGGAGATTAATCCGACACATCGATCCTTAGGGACTTCCTTAAATTCAAGAATTTTGCGGACTTCGCTAATCCAATCTAGGAATTCTTTAGGAGTTCCAGTTTCCTTGAATTCTGGGATATCAAAATGCAAGCCCGAATCCCAATGGGATCTCCTAGGATGTACGCTATCTCTCCTCTCTGGACTTCGTTGATGTGACTTGAAGTCTTCATTAGAATCATACGAATGAGTCTCACGAGTTCCTCGAGAGTTGTGTGGACTCTGCTCAGCTCGTTGTTCGTTAACTCTAGCAATTTAGGCCATTTGATGAGTTAAATCTTTAACTCGGCGATTAGCCTCGACGAGTTGTCTTTACAAATCTCACACCTCATAACGATGGTCACGTTCATCGTTTCCTCTGTTAAAGCTATTTTGACCTCGACCGCCCATTCGATCCGCCATGGTGAATAGTACTTAAAAAAACTTTTGGACTCCCCACAATACCGAGAATCGTGTCTGATTGAAAAATTTGACAACCCTCGCTCTGATACCAAAATGATGAAATAGCACGATGTGGACTCGGTGAATACCGATCCACGATCCAAGATCTAAATGGATCTCGTCACGCACGGAAGCTTATACGACAATGAGTCTGAATAGGACTCGGGAAAATAGGGTTTCGGGACCCATGCACTTTGTTTTGACAGATGCAGTCCAAATAAAAGTTGTGCGTGACTTGCACAGCTTTCCAACGAATCCGAAAATACTGAATTCGGATCAGTGGTGTCCGTTCCATGGACACGGGACCGGGACAAACAAATAAGGCTATGACAGACTTTCAAATTCTGCGGGCAGTCTGTTTGAAGGGGTTTTCGACCCTGCAAACAGTGGAGTTTATGAAAACTCTCAACTGAGAAATCGAAGGTCAGATCTAGACCTTTCCAACAAACTAATATTCAGAAATTTGTGAGTTTTCTACAAGGCTCCACGAATTTTTGAATTCTGGAAAATGGTATGAGTTATTGATAAAAGAATTAAATTTTCCACTATTCAACAACAACAAAGATTGATATTTTTGAGGTACTTAAACGAAGATTTAATTAAAATTCAAAACATTAAATTTTTAGATCTAGGTTCTAGCTTTCCACATAATCAAACAAAACAAATTTTCATGCAGGAAATCTCCAGACAACTAAAAAATACCGAACACTACTAGGAGTGTTCTGAACCAAACTTGTGACAGTGGATTCCTGTTAGTCTGAGACTTTGACAACACTTTTTAGGGACTCAAACGGTCGATTCACGAAATGGTTTTAACTACAAAGTTGTAGAAAAATGTCTTAGCTTTCCGAGAAGCTAAAGAACGTCGGAAACCGACCAGTATCGAGCCTGATACTATCATTTCTTTGGAGACGTTTATGACAACTCGGGATTCAAGAATCCGAGTGTTGACAGAAAATTCGAGAAAATACTTTGAGCCAACAATCACTTCTTAACATAAAAATATGCTAAACATGTATTCAAGACTAACAAGTATCTTGCTGGACTTTCAACATCATGCAAGTGATGAACAAGATACATATGAATAGAAAATACACCAAGAAAGTCAAGAGAACCATAAAATACGATAAATGGGTGAATGAAGCAATGGATGTCGCTAGGAAGCAACCGACACTGGGAAGAAAGCCTTTGATCCGCAGCTCAAATGAGTAGCCAACACCACCAAGGATGTTGCTCAACCACAAGGTCTGTCTAGACGAGACCACCTTCACGACCAAGAAGAACGATTTCTTCTACACTCCAAAGAATCTTTCCACCGATTTTTTCCACACCAAAATACGTTTTTTTTTTCTTCAAATGAGAAGCAACCCCTCTCCCTTGCTCAACCCCCTCATCATAAAGGCTATGGAGCACAGGGAAGAGCAACATTAAAGAGGCAAATGGCCTTCCCAAGCCATGCTCCAAAATCGAGTTTGACTTGTGCTAATTTTGGCTATGGGCATTAAAAGGTCCAACAACTATATTTGACTTGGACCAGTCAAGAATGAGATTTTGAATGAAGTTTAAGACGGTTCACTCCAAATGGCGCCAACTAGGCTCCATTGAAATGGATCGAGATCCGGATCCAGATTATGCAGTGAATTGGATCCTGCACAAAAACACATTAGAAAATGCAATTACGAAAAAATAAAAAACTACCTGCGTTCCCCATACACCCTCTAGTACCACAAAAGAATCTTACAGGGCACCAGAACTATCCAGATCCATAAAATCTGGCTCCTAAAAAAAATAAAAAAATATTACATGAAATAAATATTGCCGATAAAATATCCAAAATATGATTCCATAAAACACAATGGAATCGAAACATCTAAAGAAGGAGCACAACGAGCATCAGCTAAATGGTAGATCCACTAGCACAAGGAACGTCCTGCAAGCGTGTGGATCGCCTTGGGTAGCGATGCCCGGATCGAGTCTGGAGAGTTGGATTGAGATCCAACTCCGCTTCTGAATTCTGAATCTCCGGATGCTCTGCATCAATTGCTCTATATCTTATTAACCTTATTAAGTAAGATTATTTTCAAATTAATGACATGTGTTGGATTAATTGCAAGGATGTTGCTCAACCACAAGGTCTGTCTAGACGAGACCACCTTCACGACCAAGAAGAACGATTTCTTCTACACTCCAAAGAATCTTTCCACCGATTTTTTCCACACCAAAATACGTTTTTTTTTTCTTCAAATGAGAAGCAACCCCTCTCCCTTGCTCAACCCCCTCATCATAAAGGCTGTGGAGCACAGGGAAGAGCAACATTAAAGAGGCAAATGGCCTTCCCAAGCCATGCTCCAAAATCGAGTTTGACTTGTGCTAATTTTGGCTATGGGCATTAAAAGGTCCAACAACTATATTTGACTTGGACCAGTCAAGAATGAGATTTTGAATGAGGTCTAAGATGGTCCACTCCAAATGGTGCCAACTAGGCTCCACTGAAATGGATCGAGATCCGGATTCAGATTATGCGGCGAATTGGATCCTGCACAAAAACACATTAGAAAATGCAATTACGAAAAAATAAAAAACTACCTGCGTTCCCCATACACCCTCTAGTACCACAAAAGAATCTTACAGGGTACCAGAACTATCCGGATCCATAGAATCTGGCTCCAAAAAAAAATAAAAAAATATTACATGAAATAAATATTGCCGATAAAATGTCCAAAATACGATTCCATAAAACACAACGAAATCGAAACATCTAAAGAAGGAGCACAACGAGCATCAGCTAAATGGTAGATCCACTAGGACAAGGAACGTCCTGCAAGCATGTGGATCGCCTTGGGTAGCGATGCCCCGGTTCGAGTCTGGAGAGTTGGATCGAGATCCAACTCTGCTTCTGAATTCTGAATCTCCGGATGCTCTTCATCAATTGCTCTATATCTTATTAACCTTATTAAGTAAGATTATTTTCAAATTAATGACATGTGTTGGATTAATTGCAAGGATGTTGCTCAACCACAAGGTCTGTCTAGACGAGACCACCTTCACGACCAAGAAGAACGATTTCTTCTACACTCCAAAGAATCTTTCCACCGATTTTTTCCACACCAAAATACGTTTTTTTTTTCTTCAAATGAGAAGCAACCCCTCGCCCTTGCTCAACCCCCTCATCATAAAGGCTGTGGAGCACAGGGAAGAGCAACATTAAAGAGGCAAATGGCCTTCCCAAGCCATGCTCCAAAATCGAGTTTGACTTGTGCTAATTTTGGCTATGGGCATTAAAAGGTCCAACAACTATATTTGACTTGGACCAGTCAAGAATGAGATTTTGAATGAAGTTTAAGATGGTCCACTCCAAATGGTGCCAACTAGGCTCCACTGAAATGGATCGAGATCCGGATTTAGATTATGCGACGAATTGGATCCTGCACAAAAACACATTAGAAAATGCAATTACGAAAAAATAAAAAACTACCTGCGTTCCACATACACCCTCTAGTACCACAAAAGAATCTTACAGGGCACCAGAACTATCCAGATCCATAAAATCTGGCTCCTAAAAAAAATAAAAAAATATTACATGAAATAAATATTGCCGATAAAATATCCAAAATATGATTCCATAAAACACAATGGAATCGAAACATCTAAAGAAGGAGCACAATGAGCATCAGCTAAATGGTAGATCCACTAGCACAAGGAACGTCCTGCAAGCGTGTGGATCGCCTTGGGTAGCGATGCCCGGATCGAGTCTGGAGAGTTGGATTGAGATCCAACTCCGCTTCTGAATTCTGAATCTCCGGATGCTCTGCATCAATTGCTCTATATCTTATTAACCTTATTAAGTAAGATTATTTTCAAATTAATGACATGTGTTGGATTAATTGCAAGGATGTTGCTCAACCACAAGGTCTGTCTAGACGAGACCACCTTCACGACCAAGAAGAACGATTTCTTCTATACTCCAATGAATCTTTCCACCGATTTTTTCCACACCAAAATATGTTTTTTTTCTTCAAATGAGAAGCAACCCCTCTCCCTTGCTCGACCCACTCATTATAAAGGCTGTGGAGCACAGGGAAGAGCCACATTAAAGAGGCAAATGGCCTTCCCAAGCCATGCTCCAAAATCGAGTTTGACTTGTGCTAATTTTGGCTATGGGCATTAAAAGGTCCAACAACTATATTTGACTTGGACCAGTCAAGAATGAGATTTTGAATGAGGTCTAAGATGGTCCACTCCAAATGGTGCCAACTAGGCTCCACTGAAATGGATCGAGATCCGGATTTAGATTATGCGACGAATTGGATCCTGCACAAAAACACATTAGAAAATGCAATTACGAAAAAATAAAAAACTACCTGCGTTCCACATACACCCTCTAGTACCACAAAAGAATCTTACAGGGCACCAGAACTATCCGGATCCATAGAATCTGGCTCCAAAAAAAAAATAAAAAAATATTACATGAAATAAATATTGCCGATAAAATGTCCAAAATACGATTCCATAAAACACAACGAAATCGAAACATCTAAAGAAGGAGCACAACGAGCATCAGCTAAATGGTAGATCCACTAGGACAAGGAACGTCCTGCAAGCATGTGGATCGCCTTGGGTAGCGATGCCCCGGTTCGAGTCTGGAGAGTTGGATCGAGATCCAACTCTGCTTCTGAATTCTGAATCTCCGGATGCTCTTCATCAATTGCTCTATATCTTATTAACCTTATTAAGTAAGATTATTTTCAAATTAATGACATGTGTTGGATTAATTGCAAGGATGTTGCTCAACCACAAGGTCTGTCTAGACGAGACCACCTTCACGACCAAGAAGAACGATTTCTTCTACACTCCAAAGAATCTTTCCATCGATTTTTTCCACACCAAAATACGTTTTTTTTTCTTCAAATGAGAAGCAACCCCTCTCCCTTGCTCAATCCCCTCATCATAAAGGCTGTGGAGCACAGGGAAGAGCAACATTAAAGAGGCAAATGGCCTTCCCAAGCCATGCTCCAAAATCGAGCTTGACTTGTGCTAATTTTGGCTATGGGCATTAAAAGGTCCAACAACTATATTTGACTTGGACCAGTCAAGAATGAGATTTTGAATGAAGTTTAAGACGGTTCACTCCAAATGGCGCCAACTAGGCTCCATTGAAATGGATCGAGATCCGGATCCAGATTATGCAGTGAATTGGATCCTGCACAAAAACACATTAGAAAATGCAATTACGAAAAAATAAAAAACTACCAGCGTTCCCCATACACCCTCTAGTACCACAAAAGAATCTTACAAGGCACCAGAACTATCCGGATCCATAGAATCTGGGTCCTAAAAAAAATAAAAAATATTACATGAAATAAATATTGCCGATAAAATGTCCAAAATACGATTCCATAAAACACAATGGTATCAAAACATCTAAAGAAGGAGCACGACGAGCATCAGCTAAATGGTAGATCCACTAGGACAAGGAACGTCCTGCAAGCGTGTGGATCGCCTTGGGTAGCGATGCCCGGATCGAGTCTGGAGAGTTGGATTGAGATCCATCTCCGCTTCTGAATTCTGAATCTCCAGATGCTCTGCATCAATTGCTCTATATCTTATTAACCTTATTAAGTAAGATTATTTTCAAATTAATGACATGTGTTGGATTAATTGCAAGGGTGTTGCGCAACCACAAGGTCTGTCTAGACAAGACCACCTTCACGACCAAGAAGAACGATTTCTTCTACACTCCAATGAATCTTTCCACCAATTTTTTTCACACCAAAATACGTTTTTTTTTTCTTTAAATGAGAAGCAACCCCTCTCCCTTGCTCGACCCCCTCATCATAAAGGCTGTGGAGCACAGGGAAGAGCCAACATTAAAGAGGCAAATGGCCTTCCCAAGCCATGCTCCACAATCGAGTTTGACTTGTGCTAATTTTGGCTATGGGCATTAAAAGGTCCAACAACTATATTTGACTTGGACCAGTCAAGAATGAGATTTTGAATGAGGTCTAAGATGGTCCATTCCAAATGGCACCAACTAGGCTCCATTGAAATGGATCGAGATCCGGATCCAAATTATGCGACGAATTGGATCCTACACAAAAACGCATTAGAAAATGCAATTTTGAAAAAATAAAAAACTACCCGTGTTCCCCATACACCCTATAGTACCACAAAAGAATCTTACAGGGCACCAGAGCTATCCGGATCCCTAGAATCTGGCTCCTAAAAAAAATAAAAAAATATTACATGAAATAAATATTGCCGATAAAATGTCCAAAATACGATTCCATAAAACACAATGGAATCGAAACATCTAAATAAGGATCACGACGAGCATCAGCTAAATGGTAGATCCACTAGGACAAGGAACGTCCTGCAAGCGTGTGGATCGCCTTGGGTAGCGATGCTCGGATCGAGTCTGGAGAGTTGGATTGAGATCCAACTCCGCTTCTGAATTCTGAATCTTCGGATGCTCTGCATCAATTGCTCTATATCTTATTAACCTTATTAAGTAAGATTATTTTCAAATTAATGACATGTGTTGGATTAAGGCATTTTTAGGTATATGCCTCAAGCCTCAAGTAGTCTTTATTGAATGGCATAAGCATGACTTGTCATCGTATACTCAAATGCATGTTTTTTTAATATTAAATGTATTTTGTTATCATTTATTATATTTTTCTCTTAGTGGATTTTTGTGTTTATGCTTCTTCTTAAGCATTGTTAAAACTCTTAGTGGTTTATTTCTTGTGTATTAATATTTTATATCATGCTTCTTAGAGGTTTTATATTTGTTGCATTGTGAGAAAATTTTCTTGTTTGATGTGATTATTCATGATTGAAGATAGTTATGTATGTTATTAAAACTTTTATATATAGCTCTTTAATAATCTGTATATGTTTGTCTTCAATTGTCTCCTTGTAACTCTTAGTGGTTTATTTCTTGTGTATTAATATTTTATGTCATGCTTCTTAGAGCTTTTATATTTGTTGCATTGTGAGAAAAATTTCTTGTTTGATGTGATCATTCATGATTGAAGATAGTTGTGTATGTTATTAAAACTTTTATATATAGCTCTTTGAGAATCTCTATATGTTTGTCTTCAATTGTCTTATAGTAAACTTATGATTTAAATCTATCTTTTTAGAAGTTTCTGTTTAATAAGATCATATATATTATTCTTGTAAAACCCACGTTAAAAAAAATATATATCGGACCCAGACCGGGTCGGGTCCGGACCCGATCCGGGCCCGTCATCGTTAGGGTTTCATAACCCGACACAGGAGGCCTTTCCCCTGTGCACCGCAACCCCCCTTTTTTCGACCCGATAAGGATGGAAATCGAGGTTTCCCGATTTATCGCCTCCTCTCCCAAACTCTTTATGAGCACCAGTGGAGGACAAGGGGAGGCACACCTCCCTCTTGCACCTCCTCCTTCCCTGCGCACACCACCAGCTCAGATCACCAGCCGCTGCGACCGCTGACGACGCCGACGATCCTCTCCCTAGGTACGCCGTCTCCTCCTTTCACCTCTCTCTCTGTCATCTCGCCGGAAGGCACGACAGGAGGCCGATGGCCCCTGTCGTGCCCTCCCTCTTCACCTCCCTCTTTTTCCCCCTTAGGGGTTCGCAGGGAGGCCGACAGGCGGCGCACGGCCCCTGCCGCACCCTGCGTATCCATCAGAGGCCGACAGGGGGCCTACGGGGCCCCTGTCTACTCCTTTTCTCTCTGGGGGTACGCCAGAGAGCCGGCGGGGGGGGGGGGGGGCAATGGCCCCTGCGGACCCCCCTTCTCTTCCCTGTGAGAGATCGGGCGACCGACAGAAGGTCAGTCGTCCCTTTGTCTTCCTCCCCTCTACCATGAACTGCGAAGGGGTCGTCTAGAGGCTGGTGACTCTTGCTGCCCCGATCTCTCTCTCTCTTCGGCAGGGGTTTGTTCCCCTGCCATCGACCTTTCGCCGGCAGGCAGGGGCTAGCCCCCTGCCACCTTGGTGCTATCGGCAGGGGCATGACCCCTGCCGCTTCGGTGATGATGGCAGGGGCTGGCCTTCCTGTCGATTTCGCTGCCGTCGGCAGGGGCTCGACCCCTGTCGATTCGCTGCCATCAGCAAAGGCTCGACCTCTGCCGATTCGCTGCTGTCGACAGGGGCTTTCCCCCCTACCGCCTCGGTGCTGTCGGCAGAGGCTCGTCCCCTGTCGCCTCGCTGTCTTCGACAGTCAGGGTCTCACTCCCTGTCGGATGTCTTGTCAGACAGGGACCGAAGCCCTTGCCATTTGTTGTTCGGTCAGGAAGGGGCCGAGGTCCCCTGTCGCCTAATCCTACCCTTGCCCTCGTCACCCCATTAATTACATTAGCATAATTGAATATTTCACACTTGCAGATTTACGCAACGGGTCCAGTTCGCGCTCCACGGCCCGACCCTCGTATCATCTACACCCGTAGACGCACGCAGCTGCACGACATTCCGAAGTAGGGTAAAGTCGCACAAGGGGCAATAGATGAACCTAATTAAGTTGAAATAATTAAGATGTCCATGCTAGATGTACTTAGATTTATATTGCTTTTGCGTTGCATATTTTCTTCTCTGCATATTGATGAGTTTAAGGTGCGGTTTCGTACTTTTTGCAATACTTATGCCGTTAATTGCTTGCATATATACTTGTACGTTCCTATGGGTCAATGTACAATTTCATTCTTCGATTATTATGTTGCGTAGTTGTTTATGAGTTTGAGGTGTGGTTTCGTACTTCGTGCAATACCTACGCCCTTGTTTGCTTGCATATATTTTTACATGCACGTTTCCCTTGAGTGAGGTACGACTTCGTATGCATTACTTATGACCTTATGTGTTTGCCTATCTAAGTGGTCAAGGTATGGTTATGGTACATCGTGTGTTACTTATATGCTTTTCGCTCGATGTGCGGCATCACAAGTCGAGAGTTGCTTGTTGTCATGTTATAACCTGCATATGCTCACATTTATGGTACATATGTACTTACATAAATGTAGTCTTGTGCCTAACCTGATTTCAGTTGTTTTCAAAACACTAGAAGTTGCGCTTGTGCGCTATAGTTCTTTTAAGGAGGGTTTCTTTCTGCAAACCCAGTGCTCTTCAAAATGCATAGCTTTTGCAAAGTTAAGTTTTAAGTCCTGTCGGATTGCAAAGTCACATTTGGGCCCTCCCAAGTCCACACACTTGGGAGAAATATTTTATAACCTCGATTCAAGTTGGGGCTCAATTTAAATAACCCCGATTGGGGGCAGGAGCCTGTGATCGAGTGAGGTTCTGTTGAAGGACCCATTCTTCATTTATTAAACTTAGTGTCGCATGTCGTGCGAATCATGTTGATATTGATATAAATTTTGGATGCAAGATTGATAGTGATGTGCCTTGTGTGAATGACTCAATGTGACATTGTGGCTTTTAAGGATGAATCGTGCCAAATGAGCACTCCTATATTCTTTTGATCGTTATGAAGTTGTGTGTTGGGTGTTCATTTTGAGAAGCCTATGCACCCCCCCTTTTTTGGTGTAGCATACTTTTAGTCATGCATGACGTGTTAAGTACTTTGCTGATCGGACGAGAGATCCGAGACGACCTTGTATCATGAAATATGCAAAATATTGTTGAAATGAATTCAAGACTTATCTTGCCAAATTGTGTTGGGTTACTTCTTTTGCAGATAATATCTGTTGGGGTTTCTTTGGTGAAATCATATCCCTTTCATTGTAGTCGTACTTTTGACAAGTACGTTCGTACTTTTTGACAAGTATGTCTTCTTACGTTGCGATGATTAGATGAGTAGGTTGTGGCAACCTTGATGAGTGCAAATAACAAAATGCTGAGATCACCTAAATAAGTGATGATTTCCGCCTTCACCGGCAAGATACTCGAGTTGGGTTGAAAGACCAGAGTATGTAGAATGGGTCTTCAGTTAACTACCCCTGATGTACTCATTTGAACCGCTGACTCCTGTCAGAAGAGGGGACAATAAGGTATAAAAACTTTGATGGACAAGCCATTAATGGCAGTTACGAGCAAAAGACTCGGCTTTCCCAGTTATCGGAGTTAGGGAAAGGGGACTACCATAATTATCCTAGGTGGTAGCTTTCCATGTTTGGGATGCATCCATTGTTTATGCTGCTTTGGGGATTTCTCTCTTGGTCACTGACCGTCCCCTTAGGCGCGAACTCAGTCAGCTATTCGGGTTATCATAAAATACATAGCATAATAAACCCCCGGATCAATCTAGGTTGTTTCTAGAGTCGTTCCTTGTGCATACCCACTTGGCCAATTAATATTGAAACATAATTTAAATCCGATCACACAATTTGTTGAGTTATACCCGTATGAAAGCTATAGCATGCAACGAGTTTCAATACTTATGGAATTGTGTGTGTGGTTGATGTAGCATCGTATTTTGCTTGCTTATGCAGTGCTTTGCTTATAATAATTAGCCTACTTGTGCCAGTGAAATGCTTGTAATAGTTTTAGCATTTTGCTCATGATAGTTACTCCATGAATCTGTTGAAATTAAATTGCTATATAATTGCCTGTCTACTTGACATATTAAATTATTTTGCTTAACTATGTTCTATATCGTCCTGTATGTGCACCTACCAGTTTTAGTGAAACTGACCCATTATATGGGCAGGTGATGTATAGGTGATACAGTCTGCGATGACATGATGGCGTGATGAGATCAAGATAGAGCTCTTTCCCTGACGTTTCGCTCATCAGTCTGCGATGACACGATGGCGTGATGAGATCAAAATAGAGCTCTTTTCCTGACGTTTCGCTCCTGAGGACATGTTGGTAAATTTGGTATAAAGTGTATTTCAAAATTTTTCTTTTTATTAAACCTTGAGTTACTAAAACTGTTTTAGTAAACTTCTTCTTGGTTTCAACAAACAAATTCTCAATCATTGAAATTGCATTTTAAAACCATTTGATTTCAATAGTTGTGCGGAATTCGGTAAAGGAAAGTTTACGCTGTAATGCGCTCAAGATCCATTGACTTGTTGTTTTAAAAATATCATTTTCCGCTGAAGTACTATTTAGACTCTGATAATTGTATGATTTCAAAGCTTTCTAAACTATTCTAAAAGTTACAAGTCCTGGATTTTTGGGGTGTTACAATTCTTGTCTCTTTTTTGAGATTTATTGGATCTTTTGTATATGATGTGCCTTATAACACTTGTTTCTTGATTGGTGGATTTATGATTTCATTATCTTTTGAACGATTGTCAAATTTTATAATTCCATCTCCTCTATGTGGATTGCTTGTATTGGGCATGATTCTTGTCCGTTATTTGCTTATTCAAGTTTGTAAAAATTATCATAAGACATCTTATGTTGCATTGCATGTGATTGCATCAATTGACATATTGATTGTGCATACGATTCCACTATATTTATGTCAAGTTTTTTCATTTACCTTTATTGGATTTGATTTGAAACTTTGTCTTTTTAAATCAGTTATGAATTCACTTATTTGAAAATTGATTTTTGTGAGTATTTATTACCATCTTATGCCTTTGATTTTGTCCATCACAGAATTTTATATGATGCATCAATTCTCTTGACCATGTTATTGTTGAATCAGAGATGTTTGTTGGAGGGAATTATGTGCACCTCATTTTATGTCAGTTCAGATTGTCAACTTATAGTTTGACTCTAACTGACGATTGTTTGATTTCTGGTTCTGTAAGTGTTGTATCACTCATTTGTTTTTGACCATTATTATTATTAAGGAGGCTTATAATTATGTT